>NW_015160860.1:698201-794816 GCF_001447785.1 Gekko japonicus | reverse complement strand
ACATAAGCTCATATCGTTACAGTATGCAGAGGCCTACTGATTTGTGGCTTCCTTCCATTCCTTTTATGGATTAACCCACATCATGTAAGTGGGACTAATTCTTTGGGTCCCATCCACTCAAGTGTTACCAAAGAGCAACACATGGGGGTGGGGGGAGAGACTCATATGTTAGCGCATGATGTTGGGCTTTCCATATTACAACTGGGGCCCTCAAAAGAAATGGGGGCATGCTTTGAACACTTGCAAGCATATGGTAGAATTATCTAGCCGCTAAGCTCCAGCTATCCTCCACCATCTAAGACCTATCCATTTTCGCGATGGAGGGAACTGGAACAAGCCCAAAGAATGATAATCTGGGTGTTATATCCTGACATTGAATTACATTCACTTGAACTGGGGATCTGTTTCTGATTAAGTTTCATTAGGCATAGGACTAGGTTTTAGTAATTGTCATCCCCGTTACAGCCCGGGCAATTTTTAAAAATATGGGACTGTTTCCTTTCACTAACACCTCTGCCCCTGCTCGCATCAAAAGCTTGTGCTATTCAAAAGAATAAAAATAAAAGCATGGAATAAATAGTAATTTTCAAATGTAGATACGGCACAATATTAAATCTTAAAAGATATTTTCATGGAAAGGGTATCTCGACACAGAAATTACTTACAACCCGTATTTCAACTGTTTTAAAGAAAATGTATTCAGTTCTCATTAAAAGTGCGTTTATTTATATCTCACTGGGATGTGGATCTCGGAGTTTAACCTTGAACATGTTCAGAGGAATTGCCAGGGCTGGTGGTTGGTAAGTAATAAGAATCAGATTTTTCTCAAGGTTTTTCCTTTCTTTTATTTTCAGATAAAGTATATGGAAGGACATCACCTGGAGTAACAAGAAAGAAACTCAGGTTGCTGAGAAAAGCTATTTCCTGATGTGACATTTGTCTTCTCAATATAACTTCCTTAAAAGAAAACATTTACTGTAACAGCTATCCTACAGACCTTCTGAACGCAATCAAAACTCTGACAGGGCTTTGCACGACAGATCGCTGTCAGATGTAAAGATTACCACACCGCAGTCAAAGACATGTGAATACCTCCGAACTGGTGAGGAGACAGGTGTGTTTTCAATATTTTCACATATATATCAACTGCCAATGGTTTTCTACTATCTTCTTTTTTAAAATTTCTGAACTAACTCTGGGAAAGTATATACAAAATTTACAGTATGATCCTAAACAGAGTTACACCCTTCCAAACCCAACTGACTGCAATGGACTTAAAAGGGTGTCAAATACAAACACAATACCTTTATTGGCATAAGAGATAAAATACAACGTGCAGCATAGAGCCTCAGGATAGCGGGGGGAAAGGTGTCACTGTTTAGGGATAGTTGAGAAGTATCAGATTACTGTATCAGATTTGTTTGAGAATGATTCAGAGCTGATCTGGGCAGACTGTATATCCTTATGAGTCCGGGGGCACTGCATAAGGCTTCGGCTAAAATCTTTCCAACATGTCATGTTTGGGTTAAACCAAACTGCTCTTTCTCTCTCTGGGCGATTCTGCATTGGCTTTTCCCTCCCTTGCTTTACGAAACCCACATTGGAACAGAAATTCCCCTCTGCATTGCATGCTGCTTTCGCTTCCTTTGATCATTGGATTTTATGGCACCTTCTGCATAGATTTATGGCTGTTCAAAGGTGTCTTTGCAGTCAGTACGGCATGGCACCAAGGTGGTTTTGAGCTGCTCTTTCCCCTCCCAGTTGAGAAAATGGGGAGCGAATGCTAGATGCAGAATCACCCTCTGTGTGTGCACAGTTTGGTCAGCCTGTTGTAAAGTGAAGCTCTGCCCAGGACCCTGCTCCAAATCCCTGTTCAAACGAGAAGTGTAACAGGAGAGCCGGTTCAAAAAGAGCAAGCGCAGAGGGGTGCAGCTCTCAAGCTGTGCTTTGGAAGTTTAATTTGAAGTGTAGCCTCCCTGCTTCTTTGGGGAATAGCATATGGCATGTGCTACAGATGGATAGATAATGATCCACGTACAGCTGGACGTCTCTGGCATAGGTGGTCTAGCCTGCACCGTGCCAGCAGGCGAGCAGCAGCTAGGTCTGGAGAACGATTTGATTACCCACAGCTGTTGCAGAAAGTCAACATGAAAGGGGGAGGCGGAAGATGCTGCGATGGAGGAGGAGGAGAGGCCGGGAGGGGATCACACGCTAAGTCTTATCTCTGCAAGGGCAACATTAACACCTCTCCAGACTGGGAATTTCCTTAACAGAGTCTTTGTTTAGGCTGCCTGGGGATGGTGAAGGTTAAGATTGGATAAGTTTGGGTAACTTCATGGAGCAATTCATGGCTGCCTGGTCTGAAACATGCATGAGGGGAACGTGCAGCCCTGCCTCTTGGGCGGTGCCCGACACAGCTGGCTTCTGCTTTGTGCTGGCTCCCCTCCCTCACCGAAACAGAGGTTAAGCATGTGTCGCTGCACTGATTCCCATTCACTTTCCATTGGCCTCATTCATTCTTTTGTGGCTGTCTGCCGTTTTGTTGTTCTCCTGTTTCCTCCTGCCCTGGGTCTCATTAGAGAGTAAATTCCGAAGGGGTAAGAGCCCGCCACACAGCATGTTCTTGGATGGCATAACACAAAAACGCATGATATGAACATTGACCAGGGCTGGCCAGTTTCTTCAGCCTGGCTGGGAAACCAGCATGATGATGTGGCTAGAGTGCTGGACTAGGAGCTGAGAGACACAGATTCAAGTCCTCAACCTGCCATGGAAACCATTGCCAATCTCCAGGCATCACCTGGAGTTACACCTGCTGTTACAAATGATCTCTGGATGACAGAGATCAGTTCCCCTGGAGCAAATGGCTGCCTTGGAGGGTGGACTCTGTGGCATTATACCCTGCTGAGGTTCCTCCCCTCCCCAGGTTTCACACCCAAAATCTCCAGGTATTTCCCAAACTAGAGCTGGCAACCCTAGCCATGGAAGCTTGCTGGGTGATCTTGGCCAGTCATTCTCTCAGCCTAATCTGCCTCATGGGGTTGTTGCTCTGAGGGTAAAATGGAGGAAGGGAGAATTAGGCTGTAAAATGCCTTGGGTCCCCATTGGGGAGAAAAGCAGAGTATCACTATGTAAATTAATAAAATAAATCCAGCTTTCTAAGCTGCTAAGGAGCCATCCTCCTCTCATCTGTCCACATTGGTGAAGGAGGGTCTAAATTTCCAGCCTAAAATATATATATTCCCAGTGTTAATGAGGGAACATTCTAGAAGCTTCAGAAAAACTGAAGGAGGCTTCTTTCCTTTAGCATTAGGAGGGATCTTGCCTATCTGGGAGAGAACCCTGAGAAAAGAACCATGTTTTGCTTGGTCACCATCAGTTTGGGGCCTACCTTCCAGATGGCCAACATCCCCCGAAGATGGAAAGTTGCCTGCAAAAGCCAAGGCAGAGGCCAAATGCAGATCGATAGGCCACTACTCCTTGCTTCTATGTTTGCCCACCAGAACAAAAAAAAGGGGGGGGGGATCCAATATGCTTTCTGTTCTGTAGGCATTGGATACACTGCAGTTCAGAAAGGATTGGTAGGGTTCCCAGCTTCTTCGACCTGTTCCATACTTCTCATTAGATTTCATTCCCTCAGCAAGAGAAAAGGCTTTCTAATGAAAGCCAATAAAGCAGTAAACTCCAAAAAAAGAAAAGAAACTCTCCAACAGTCTGGCCATCAGGGCAAAAGCTTTGCTAGCTGGCACCAAGCAGCATTCTGAAATTCCATTATGAGGGAGCTGGGAAACATGAACTCCAACTAAAACGTTAAAGCTGTGAGTGTTTCATTTACCAATACACTTATTCAATTAATGCATTTAGTAGGGAGAACACATTTGTAAATCAGTTAGCTGGGGTGGGGGAGACAGAGGGACTGGTGTTTCTTCCCTTCACATATTTTGGGCCAGCAGTCCTCAGCTTGTCGCTGCTAGTTACGCGCATTTCTGACCGCCTTTGTCAACATGTAAAATGATAATATGTGCACGGTCGTATCAAAGGGGTGAAACTCAAAACCTCTGCAAGCGCTTAAGGCAGAAGCAAAGGACTGATGAGGAAAACATCAACTCCCCTGCATGCAAAGAATGATGTCCGGGGCCTGGCAGCCTTTTGCTTTTGATCCTGCTCTTCAGTCAGCGCTAATTTAATTTGAAGGCACTGGCAGCAAGAATAATCTTTGGCCACAATGAAATTAAGTGCTTCCTGGCACCACTTCAAGTGCGAGGGTGATGCTTTATAGAATAATATAGTTTAATGTGGACAGATTCTGGCCTGCTCGTACTCAACTGCAGAAACAAATGAAAGAAGCTTGTTGGGAGGGGGGCGGAGTTGGCTGGTAGAATGATGTCACTGGGGGAATGGCTAGACAAACATACAACGTCCACTATTCATTTATTTATTCAGAGGATTTATACCTCGCTCATCCAGTAAATAGCTCCACAAAGCAGCCCTGACCTGAATGACCAAGGGTGGCCCTATCTTGTCAAATCTCAGAAGCTAAGCAGGTTTCACCTCAGTTAGTACTTGGATGCACGGGAGACCACCAAGGAAGTCCACTTCTGCTTGCCTCCTGCCTTGAAAACCCTACAGTCAGCTGCAACTCGATGGCCCTTTCTACCCAGGCAGCTAACATCACAGCTGAAATAATATAAAATCAAGGTATGCACAGCCCTGTCTCAAGAAATCTCAACCAGCAGTCCACAAACAAAACAGGGAGCATTCAGTAGGGTGATGTTGGGAAGGATGAACAGCAGCAAGGGCATAGCTATTGGCATGGCCATTATTTGCTGTCTGCAGTGTAACCTAGGCCCACTTGCACTCCGATTGGATCCACCTGCCCAGGCAGCACTACCTAAAGAGGCATACGCCTGAGGCTTCCTCTTGGAGCTCTTTGATCTGACCAGATCAAAGTGGAGCAGATGACTCCACCGAGCTGTGTCAGAAATTGTTGGAACTTCACGGAAGCCTGGGGTCATTGGGCTTCAATGGCCAGCAACAGGACCCAGAGGGAAGAAGCAGAGAAGATGCTTCTAGGCACACATACACAGTTCATAAATACACCCATCTTGTGGAGAGGAGTCATTCAGTCATGACCTGGAGGAACAGTTTTGTATGGGTCTGCATTTATACGGGGGATTTATGTGACTGTGTTCTGCCTGCCCCCTAACTGCAAATTGCTCAGACTGTTGTGATAAAAAAAATACAGAAATAACCTTACCCCCTTGGGAAGTTCTGAAATTAAACAGAGGCACTACATGGTCATGTAGTAACTTTGGTTTGGTCCTCTGGGGTCTAGGAAAGACTGTAGAGAGACAGCCTGCCAAAGCTAGTGAAAACGCACTCCAACTGGAACCTTCAAGAATAGTATTAAATCCAAGAGCACCATCTGATCCAACTGAAGACTTGTCAAGTCTTAATAACCATTCCATTCCAATAGTTCTATACTGGTTTTTCCATTAAAGTAAAGGGATGCACAAATATCCAAAAGCCATTATACACATGACAGAGAGAAGAGAACAGTATTAATCTAAAAGCCAAGTCCTATCATTCCTGCAGAATCCCTTACTCAATTTTGAAGCGTGAATACACATCAGAAAACCAAGTCAGGATTATGGGCTGTTCAGGAGTACCACACTGGTTGAAACAGTAGCTAATTAAGATTTTTTTGTCCATCTCTTCAGATGTCCATCATCTAGGTTTTTTGTTTTTAAATAGCCTCTGAGTGTTCTGGGAAAACCCACCCTGGTTCCAAACCTGGCCAGCATTACCCTGATTAGGTTGGGGAAGGAACACCCTTGGTGCTGGGTAGCACCAATCAAACCCCAAAACCAACAATCCATAAAACCCTTGAAAGTGGGTGAATCATGTATGGCTTTCCACTTGATATCTACATCTGTTGCGGACTATTGCTGTTTAGGACCCTTTCCTGTAACCCATGTCATCATATTACCTAACACCATGAAAATCTACCCAGTCTTCTATCGCTTACTCCTGGTATCAGCTGTTCCCAACACAACTCTGCACCAGAAGCAAGTCCCACCACCATTTGTATAGTTGGCAGGAGAAGCAGAATTTGAGGTCCAATGCAGCCTAGATTCACAGATCAACAAATCACAGTCGCAGTACCTTGTAACTGGAAGGGACATGGGCCAAAGGAGACATCCTGGGAGCCTGCTAGATATGTCCATGCCCTCCAGCTTGTCCATGCCCTCTTCAGCAGATAATACCCAAATACGCTAAGGCCAGCTGTACCAGGAAGAGGCACTAATAGGCGTCATGGATCAGAGTCTGGTCTCCTCCTTGGTCGTAGAGACCAAAATCTCAGATGAGGAAGGGGCTCGGGACCCAGTATCAGCACAGAAGAAGGCAGCTGGAACAGTCTAGGAACTCTCTGTGTTAAGTCCTGAGCTTAACAAAGAGTCAGAGAGTGATTTCAGCCAAAACTCAAGTTTATTCTTCTTCACGATCACTTCTCCAACACGGTACAACATCTGATAGCCCGAACAGTTTGCCCATTGAAACTGCTCAGTATTTAAACATTCCCGGCTAATATAGCCACTCCTACTTTACAGATAACAACCTATCAGGTTGATCGCATAAAGGCCAATCACAAACGTTCCCGCTTGCGGCTTGCTTGAATGTGATTGGTCGCATTTGTCTTGGCTTGAATCCCTGGCCAAGACGAAGCTTAACATAGCTTCCCTATGAGATGGTTACATACATCTTAATGCATTCATGGAAGCTTCTGAATACATTACACTCTGTAATATTCAGGAGGAGCTCCAGGAGTCAGAGCCAGCCCTCTCATCCTGGGATACAGCCCTGACTCAGACCCTGACCCCTCTGCCCCACATCTCACTGCAGTACCTCTGGTCTCTCCCCAACTGACCCCTAAAAACACAAAGCCTTGAACCAACCCAACCCTGTCGGAGTACTTGCTGCCTGATCCTGGAGGGTCGGGGCTTTCATCTCGACCTCCCTCCAAGAGTATTTAAGATCTCAGTTCGTTTTCAGCCTTTGCTGGAACAATATCTAAGTTCTAGTTTTGTTGACTCCAGCATCTCAGCCTACAGCAGGATAATGCTATAAAAGTATCCAATGCAAATTTTTACAGTTACATGTATATATTTCAATACTCTTGAAATAAATGCCCTTCAGCTGGTGTGATCCCCAGGTAAGATGCACCCCAACCTAAGGCATATATCTTCATAATTTTGTGTTTTTTAAAGTATATACCGAGAAGAAAGAAAGGTGACACAGGCTGGAAAACCAGAAGGAAAATGATGAACTTTATAGGATGAATGTATTATAATAGTGAAGAGTGTTGAGCTACATCTGGGGAGACTCAGGGTCAAACCCTCCTCTACCATGAAGTTCACTACATGATCTGGGCAAGTTATTCTCTCAGCCTAGTCTTCCTCACAGGGCCGTGGAAAGATAATATTGAGGAGGGGAAATTCATATATCCTGCCTGGAGCTTCTTTGAGGAATACAAAGAAGTGGCTCCCATATACTGGAGTTGAAAATGCATGTTCTGGGTCCCAAACGACTGTTGCTCTAAAGTGTCTCTGACATAAACATTGCCTATTGCTTCCCTGTCTGGGATTGCTAGGTGATCAGAAACAGAAAATTAACCTGGCCAAGCCAGGTCTGGGTTGGAAAATACCTGGAGGCTTTTTTGTCACTCATTTGTCCCTGTTGCTCTGGGTCCGTCCGTCCCCCTTTTCACATGTGTTTTACTCCCTCTGGGACTACTAGAGAGAGCAAACCACATTTTTTGGGGGAAACCCTGAATCCTCTGGGCTGAACCCTTAGCTCCACCCCTTGGCCTACTCTGGCTTCTGTCCCCTGGCCCTCAGAGCCTTGGCCCTGAGACTGCATAGGAAGCAGGGTTTTCGGTTCCCAGAGTGGCACTCATTCCTCTAACTCCCACTTCACCAGGTGCTCTTCTACAGCTCTTTGAGTAATGGCTTCTGATAGCACAAAGCACTGAGGCATAGAGTCAAGGAGGAAAAAAGGTCCTTTTCAAATTCTTGAAGATCCTTTCCCTGTGGGCACCCATCTTGGGAAATTCATAAATTAAAATGTGCCATACTCTACAAAAGCGTTTCTCCCCTGTAGGTTTTTTATTTGCTCTGATGCGGGAGAAGATGAAGCCTTTTTTTTTTTTTGGCTTCTGAGTTACAGCTCGCTTTATTTATAGAGACTTCAGTCTGAAAGCTGTTAAAAGTAATAAACCCTGTCTTTTTGAAGAATACAACTCCATAATTTAATCATGCCTATGGGCACCAAAGACACAGGCAAATAATTGTGTTCATGTCATTCAAGTGTGAAATCGCCAGCATGGTTTGAAATCTAATTTGGACAAACCTCTAATACTTGGTCCACTTTTGGACAACTACAATTTAATTTCTCACACTCCCCTACAAACAGAGTTTAATGAAGTGTCCCAGAACTAGTGTTGTTTCCTACCAGCAGTCTTTTTGCCAAGTCACAAGTGTGTTGATATTCCAACTATCGATTCACATAATCACATTATATAGATACCTTTTTATATGCTCTTTCAGGCTGTGAAAGCGGTGGCTGAATACAGGAAAGATACAAAAGAAAACTTGCAGGGGGAAAAATCCACAAGGAAAACAGCATTAGAGTAATAGAATCATACAGTTGGAAGGGACCTCCAGGGTCATCTAGTCCAACCCCCTGCACAAGGCAGGAAATTCACGAATACCTCCCCCTCCAAACCCGCAGTGACTGCTGTTCCATGCTCAGAAGATGAGGAAAAAAACCTCCAGGATCTGTGGCCAAACTGGCCTGGAGAAAAATTGCTTCCAGACCCCAAAGTGGCAATCAGCATTTCCCTGGGCATGTAAGAAAGGGCCACAAGAACTAAGCACTGAGGCAACCCTTCCTGCCCTCCCTCTCATGATCTGCCTAAGTTCACAGAATCCGCATTGTTGTCAGATGGCCATCTAGCCTCTGTTTGAACACCTCCAAAGAGCCCACCACCTCCTGAGGAAGCCTGTTCCACTGAGGAGATGGTTATCATATCACCTCTTAGTCGTCTCCTCTCCAGGCTAAACATACCCAGCTCCTTCAACCTTTCCTTACAGGACTTTGTCTCCAGACCCCTCACCATCTTTGTTGCTCTCCTCTGAACACGTTCCAGCTTGTCTATATCCTTCTTAAATTGTGGTGCCCAAAACTGAACACAATACTCTAGGTGAGGTCTAACCAGAGCAGAGTAAAGTGTAAACTTTACAGAGTAAAGAGTAAACTTTGTGTGATCTAGACACTATACTTCTGTTGATACAACCCAAAATCACATTTGCCTTTTTAGCAACCGCATCACACTGCTGACTCATGTTCAGTGTATGGTCTACTAAGACCCCTAGATCCTTTTTACACATACTACTGCCAAAACAAGTCTCCCCCAGCCTATAATTATGCATTTGATTTTTCCTGCCTAAATGCAGAACTTTACATTTATCCCCATTGAAATTCATTACATTTCTTTTAGCCCAGTTTTGCAGCCTGTCAAGATCATTCTGTATCCTGACTCCTACCGTATTTGCTATCCCTCCCAATTTAGTATCATCTGCAAATTTAATAAACATTCCCTCTATCCCTTCATCCAAATCATTCATAAAGGTGTTGAACAAAACAAGTCCCAGGAGAGATCCTTGAGGCACTCCACTTGTCACTCCTCTCCAAGAAGATGAGGAGCCATTCACAAGCACTCTTTAGATGCAATCTGTCAACCAGTTACAGATCCACCGAACAGTCATAGGATCCAAACCACATTTTTCCAATTTGTCAACAAGAATATTACCGAAATCAACAAGAATATTACCGAAATCAAGGCCCCAGGGATGTCAGACTGGCGGCAACCAGGGCCAGGGCCTTCTCAGTGGCGGCTCCATCCTGGTGGAATGAGCTTCTGGAAGAGATCAGGGCCCTGCGGGACCTTTTACAATTCCACAGGGCTTGTAAGACAGAGCTCTTCCCCCAGGCGTTCGACTAGGAGCTGCACCATTCACCAAGGAGTGTTCCTGGCTTTGGCATCTGTGCTTCCAGCCTGTGCCCGGGGTCTTACCATCATGTCCTCGGCCATGCCTGCCGTTTAGCAATGAGAACTGAGATGGTGTGAAAGAATAACCCAAGTTGCATCATAAAGAATCGTTGCTCTTATTACTGATATGTTCCATCATTTTATATGTTTTAAATTATTGTTAATTTAAAACTATTTATATGCTGATGATGTTTTTAACTGTATTTGTACTTTATGAATGTTGTTAGCCACTCTGAGCCGGCCTCGGCAGGGAGGGCAGGATATAAATAAAATAAAATAATAATAATAAACTATGTCTACAGCATTCCCCTGATCCAGCAGGTTAGTAACTTTCTCAAAAAAAGAGAGAAGAGGTTAGTCTGACATGACTTGTTCTTGAGAAACCCATGCTGGCTCTTAGTAATTACAGCCGTCCTTTCTAAATGCTCAAAGACTGTCTGTTTGATTATTTGTTCTAAAACTTTCCCAGGCATAGATGTCAAGCTGATGGGTCAGTAGTTACTCAGATCCTCCTTTCCCCCCTTCTTGAAGATGGGTACAACATTTGCTCGCCTCAACAGGCACCTCACCTGTTCTCCAAGAATTCTCAAAAATAATGGACAGAGGCTCAGAAATTACATCCGTGAGTTCTTTTAGTACCCTTGGATGCAGCTCATCTGGCCCTTAGTTTCATTTAAAGAAACTAGGTGTTTATGTACTACCCCATGTTGATCCTAGGCTGCAACTCCCTTCCCTCATCATGTGTTCTGTTTTTGCCATATTGAGCACCGTTTCCCTTGCAAGAGAAGACTGAGGAAAAGTAGGAATTGAGCAGTTCTGCCCCCTCTTCATCACCTGTTATAATTTCATTTTCCTGTCCCGGCAATGGACTTACCATGTCCTTGCTCTTTTTCTTACTTTGAACATAAGAAAATAACCCTTTTTTGTTGTTTTTATCGTCTCTCACTAGCCTAAGCTCATACTGAGCTTTAGCTTTCCTAACTCTATCTCTACAAGCATTGTTTATTTGTTTATATTTATCTTTGCTTATAGGGCCCTGCTTCCACTTTCTGAATGAGTCTTTTTCTCTCTCAAGTCTTTAGAAAGCTGTTTATGGAGCCACCATGGCTTCTTTAGGCTCTTCCCATTTTTCCTTTTTATAGGAATTGTTTGTGATTGTGCCTTCAATATTTCAGTTTTAATCCCTCTTGAACTCCCTTCTCCTTAAGTATTTCTGACCATGGGATTCTACCCAACATGACTTTAAGTTTGTCAAAATTTGCTTTCCTGAAGTCCAACCTATATGTCTGACTATGTACAGCTTTTACCTTCCCCAAGACTGTAAATTCCAAAATTACATGGTCACAGGGTGGCTGCTATTTTCACCTCATCAACCATTTCTTCCCTGTTGGTAAGAATCAAGTCCAAAATAGCAGATCCTCTTGTTTCCCTCTCCACTTTCTGGAAAATGAAGTTGTCAGCAAGACAAGTCAGGAATTTATTGGACCTTTCATTTTTAGCAGAGTTGGACTTCCAACAGATATCCGGGTAATTGAAATCTCCCATGACCACCATGTCCTGTCTCTTTGAGAACTTTGCAATCTGTTCCAGGAGTGTCTGATCCAAATCCTCTGCCTGGCTTGGTGGTCTATAGCAGACCCCCACCATCATATCAGTATTATTTCTTACTCCTTTTATTTTTACCCAGAGACTCTCAACTGGACTTTTGTGCTCAGATTTATGTATTCCCTCACAAGTATATACCTCCTTTACATATAATGCAACTCCTCTGTCCTTCTTTATTTGTCTGTCCCTTTTAAATAAATTATACCCCTCAATCGTAATATTCCAATTGTGAGTGTCATCCCACCAAGTTTCAGTAATGCCTATTAGGTCATAGTCCCCTTCCTGTATTAGGACATCAAGTTCCTCCTGCTTGTTTCCCATACTCTGTGCATTAGTGTAGAGACATTGGAATCCATGTTTCATGCACCCTGAGGTTTTTGTTTCTGAACTTACATGTGACTTAATGTTATCTAGCATATGTGCCACTCCTTGCACAATTTTAGAATTCTTATCTCCAGTTATTGGCTTTGCATTTTTGTCTCACTCCCCCACGGGATTTAATTTAAAGCTCTCCTTATTAGGTTTGCAAGGCTGTTTCCAAACACATTTTTTCCTACCCTCATGAGGTGCAAACCATCTTCCAATAGAAGAGCTTCATCTCGAAAATCCAAACCTTTCCTGATGATACCATCTACGTAGCCAACCCTTGATTTGCAGTATTCTTCTTTCCCTTCCTAAGTCACAACCTTCAACAGGAAGAACTGACGAGAATACAACCTGTGCTCCCAATGCCTTCACCTTTCTACCCAGAGCCACATAGTCTCTTTTAATACATTCTGGGCTGTGCCAGGCTGTATCATTTGTTCCCACATGGATGAGCAAGAAGGGGTAATAATCTGTGGGCTTGATGAGTCTTCCTACCCTTTCCGTCACATCCTGGATGCGTGCACCTGGGAGAAAGCATACCTCTCGAGACGACAAGTCTGGTCAGCACATTTTAGCTTCTACCCCTCTCAGTAGGGAATCCCCAATTACCAGCACATGCCTTCACCTATATTGGGGAGCAGAGACTTGAGTCCTTTCATCCACAGGGGTCAAAGAATTTTTTTTCAAGCTTTGTGGAGGTTGGGGACGGAGCCCTTGTTAGAGTGGTTCAGAATCAATATCAGTAGGGAGATCCAGGAACTGATATCTTAGTAACAGAGGCTCAGAATGTCTCTTGATCTTCCTGCTTCTGTGGGTTACATTCTTCCATGTGCCCTCCTTCTGTGTCGGGTGCTCCTCCAGTTGCTGAGATGCCTTTCCCTCCTCCTCCTGTTGCCCTCTCAGGAGTGCTTCATGCATCCTGTCCATGAACTCTTCAACTTCCCATATAAACTGGAGTGTGAACAAGCATGCCTCAAGTCCCTGTATCTTCTCCAGTAGAGCTTCCAACTTACACTTGCTGCAAGTGTAATTGCTGTGACCCTCAGGTAAGAATACAAACATGCCACAGGCTTTTCACATCACTGCCTCAGCTCCCTCACCAGCCATGCTGTTGCAATCCTTTTCGAAATTAGTTCAGTTTAACTGACACTTCTTTGATAACTTCCCTGCCAAACTGCCTCTCAAGACTACTTGTGAAGGGTTTGCAGAAGCAAAAACTAACTTAACAAATATAGAGTGTAAGAGCTACTCAGACTTCTATGGGGCCCCCAGGCCAGACTCACAGGGCAAGAGCCCTTGTGCTCTCGCCCTTCGGCTTGTGCCAAAGGCTCATGCCTCTGGCAAGGAGGAGCCTAATATGATTAAGGCTCGCCCAGCCTCAGATACTGATAAGATCTCAGGCGGCCCTGAATTATTCATCTGTGCCCATGGAAAATCCCCATTTCAGTTTAAGTTAAGAATGGTTATCTAAAAGGGTGCTCGTATGAAATCTTAGTCCTCAAACAGCCTGCTCCTGCACAAAAGCTATTGTGCAAATGATCTGCTGGTTGCTGATGTTAGTGTCTCTGAGATGCTCTTTGTTTACAGGGATTTAAATGTCCAAATGTGCTTTTAGTCTGTTACCTGCAAGTTCAAGGTCTAGGGATGCTAGCCTCCAGGAGGGACCTGGGGATCTCCTGGAATTTCAGCTCATCTCCAGACTACAGAGATCAATTCCCCCTGAAAAAATTGATGTTATGGAGAGTGGACTCTAGAAGAAGAAGAAGAGAAGAGATTGGATTTATACCCCGCCCTTCACTTGGAGTCTCAGAGCGGCTTACAAACTCCTCTCCCTTCCCCTCCCCACAACAGACACCCTGTGAGGTGGGTGGGGCTGAGAGAGCTCTGACACAAACTGCTCTTTTTCAAGGACAGCTGTGCCAGAGCTTGTGACTGACCCAAGGTCACATCAGCAGGTGCAAGTGGAGGAGTGGGGAATCAAACCCGGTTCTCCCAGATTAGAGTCCGCACACTTAACCACTACACCAAACTGGCATTGTACCCCACTGAAGTCCTTGTCCTCCCCAGGCTCCATCCCCAAATCTCCAAGAGTTTCCCAACCTGGCAAACCTACCCCCCCATCCCCTGCCAGTGGCCAAGGGGGACCTGTCAACCTTATCAAGGTCTGTGAGAATGTATAGTAATGCTACTGCCTAGTTTGCTGCCCTCACTAAGCCCCTGAGCGGGCTGGCATTTGCCTTTTCATTTGAAAAGCCATGTCTTTATTTTATTTTATTTATTTATCCTTCGACTTGATATACCGCCCTAACCCCCGTAGGGGTCTCTGGGCGGTTTACAATTCTTGGGTGCTAATCACCGAAATCAACCCTAACTACGGCCACATTGGTATAAGGGGGGGAACTCCCTACCGGCACCCTAGTGGAGGCTTCAGTGTTTTTCCCGGCTCGGCTTCTTTTTCCGGCTGTAAGATGTCCCAGTGCTCAGGCAGACAGGCGGATGTATGGATCGCCGGCGACGTCGTCCTCGGCCCGATCATGTCCTTTCCGGCTCCGCACGCCTCCGGATGACGTCACTGCGCCTCCAACCTCCATCGACGGCAGCCACCTTGTTCTTTCACCGCTGGCCACCAGGGATCAGTCTGGCACTGCTGCCGCCGCTTGCCACCTTCAGCGTTGCGCCTCCTCCTCCAATCGTCTGCCGCTGCTGCTCCGCTCCGCTGTAGCCGCCATTCTTGCCGCCGCCATTGCCGCTGCTTCTCCACACACCTCCATAGGCGGAGGAAGGTGCCCCCCACCCTACTAAGGGTGGGTACCCATTTATCTACTCGCCGATAGATAGTTACTTGGCTTTCAAACCGCTGTAGTGGTCTTCAAACAGACCAACCCTGATTGGGCAGAAAGATGGGATATAAATGTTGTAAACAAAATAAATGGAACTTGAGGATCTTTCAGTGCATTACATGCTCTCAGGGCCTGTTTCGCAGCTCTGTCCAGGGCTGCATCCACATGACACCAGTTCTCCATGACTCTTCCATTGCTGCTGAGAATGCAAAAGTCGGCTCCTGCCCTTCCCCATCCCTTTACAGTAAATCTGGATAAAAACTGCCTGCAGCTCTCCCCTTGTATCTCCAATAAGGAATACAGATTTACATTAAAAATGAACCTGATAATTCAAATGAACTAGTAGTTCATGGCAACAGATCATTACGATGTTCTTGCAATATATCATAATAGCAATTATTGGTGTGTTGTTGTTGTTGTTGTTTTTTAAAGCCCTCTAGTGGCACAGCAGGGAAAACTGTGGGTGGGACTTTTTGGGCTCTTTTTGTAGCAGGAACTCCTTTGCATATTAGGCGACACACCCCTAATGTAGCCAATCCTCCAAGAGCTTACAGTAGCTCCTGTAAGAAGAGCTCTGTAAGCTCTTGGAGGATTGGCTACATTCGGGGGTGTGGCCTAATATGCAAAGGAGTCCCTGCTACAAAAAGAGCCCAATACCAACTAGGAAGGTGTTTTTAAACACAATATCACCCCAAAATTTGGTCTTCAAGGGTGCATAGAGAATGCGTCTGAAGAATGTTTGAAATTTTTTGGAATTCTCTTCCTCTTGCCAAAGCCTGAACTTGCACATCTTTCAGAAGTGGTGCAAGATATTTTTATTCTCACTGGGTGTGGGTGTCAAGGATAGGGAAAGATAGTGTAGAAAAAATCAGTATATTGATAGCTAATCTAAGTACTTGGGTTATAGATGAAATTAAAATGCTGAAAGTCCTAATTGCTTGTTTGAAAGCAATTTTCACTTCCACCACTACAACTTTCTTCCTAACAGGTATGCAGAGTATCCACTCTTAGTCTTAATCTCTGGTCTGTTGAATCTATTGTAATAGCATAACAGAAATTCAGAGAGAAGTTTCTAAATTGACTAGCCATTTGAACTCTGAATGATCACCATTTAGGGAATGTTTGGAGAAAGCAGATTGCTAGATTTAGAGATGGATAAAGACAAAAACTCTTCTGTTCTGACAAATCATTTTTGAGGAAATTGATTTCTTGCTTTCCCATAACAGTGAAATCATACTTAATCCGGTGAGATGTAAAAAATTCTATAAAGCAGAGTTTTTACAGGAGCGCTTGGGTCATCAGATTAAACAAAGGAAACAGCATTCTTAATGGAAGATAAATGGGTTGTTCAGATGGGCTTTACCCTAACCCCTGCCAGACTGATCTCAAAAAGCATCTCACAGACTAAAGTTAGAAGACTGCGAGGGGTAGCGTTACCTCTCTGGAAAACTAATTGCTAGGGTCTACCACCTGTGCCCTACACGTGTGAAATATATAACATATTTGACAGAAAATGTTCTCCCCACATTTGGCTAGGTTTATTCAGTGAACCCAACGTGAGATAATCCGAAACAATTTGGGTTCAGCAAAGGTTGGAAAAATATTATAGCAAACATATCGCTTTGTTGGAAAGCTTCTTTGATCTTTAGATTATCAAATGCAGAGTTTCTAATCTGACAAATTTTTAGTGGCGAAGCATAATATCTAAACATTCTTTCTCTGTCATAACATCTTAATCCCTTGAGAATGTGATTTAAAAGCACAAAAGAGCAAAGGTTACCACAAGATTTGTACAAAGGAGGAACCCTGCCTCCGACACCTAGATTTGAAAAATTAAAAACCAAAACAAAGGCTGTTAAATGACAGAACTGAAAGTTCTATGTGGATTGGCACCGCCAGGTCATATTCAGTTCAAGTTATATCAAAAATACATTGACTTCAAAGAGAATTGTGCAGTAGATGGCATATAGGAGCAGCAAAGTTTCATTTTTTAAGACTTAGTTTATCTTCAAATTGCCCAGATGGCTTGGCATGACAAATAATACTGATTGCAATCGTGTTGTTTTAATGCAATTAAGCCCTATTTTTATTAATATTAGCCAATTAAAATACTCTCAAGAAGAGTTTCTATAAAATTTGCTAGTGAAGTTAAAGCAAAATTCCAGTAAAAGTAATTTTAAAAGGGTGATTTTACACTTACAAAGTAAATGTAAGTACCAAAAAAAGAAATGGGTTAGATCCAGCCACCCTTTTGGCTCAAGCTCACTGAATTCTCCCCTGTACAACAGCACATGGCTTTGATCCATGCAGGTCCTGTGAACAGCCAGTTCAGTTGGTCAAAGGAGACCCTTGACCTATTTTCACCAGCGGGAAAGCTGGTTGGATCTAACTCAGCAACTAATAATAGGAACCAAATAATAGCATGATGGGACACAGTTCTGGGAAACACCATGTAATGGACAGAAACCTAAAGCAGAAGACATTTACAGTATTGGACTTCACTGAAGATCCTTTTCTGTACCAGGTGAGATCTTCTTCTTTTTCTTCTTTTTCTCCTCCTCCTCCTCCTCCAAACCAGTTTGGTGTAGTGGTTAGGAGTATGGACTCTAATCTGGGAGAACCAGGTTCGATTCTCCACTACTCCACATGCAGCCAGCTGGGTGACCTTCGGTCAGTCACAGTTCTCCCAGAGCTGTTCTCTCGAGCAGTTCTCTCAGAGCTCTCTCAGCCCCACCTACCTCACAGGGTTTTGGTTGTGGGGAGGGGAAGGGAAAGGAGATTGTAAGCTCTCTTCTCTTCTCCTCTCTTCTCTTCTCTCCTCCTCCTCCTCCTCCTCCTCCTCTTCTGTTGTGCAGCAAATACTACATTAGCATCCATAGCCCTACACTTCAGCTGATCCAGCTTTCTTCCTACATAAGTTATCAGGGGTAATTTCATAGAAAAAAAGGTGCAGAAGCTCATTAGCATAACTTATTAGCACAACTTATTTGCATATGCCACACCCCCTGACATCACCTGAAGTGTTTCAGAAGGCAACACTCACTGCTCAGGCTCCACTGGACTGTTTTGGATTGCTAGCTATGGGGGGGGAACGTGCAGATCTGCCCTCACAGAGGAGGGAGAGCTTGTACCTGAATAAAACTTGGTCTTAAAGGTGCCACTGGACTGTTTTGGATTGCTAGCTATGGTGGGGGGGATGTGCAGATCTGCCCTCACAGAGGAAAGAGCGCTTGTACCTGAAGGTGGGCCGGGGGGGGCGCTGCAACTTACCTGGCTGCTTCTTGCTCCTCGTGGCCTGACTGAGGGCTGCTGGGAGCAGGGAGTGGGGCTTGTTGCATATGCCCGCCCCCTGGGCTCCTTACTGGCGGAGCTCCGCTCCTGTGCGCTCCCGCAGGAAATGACCCCTGTAAGTTACAGAGGTGGCTAGGAGTGTAGACCTAAACAATATTACACCCTTAGGATTGCCAACTTATGTTGGTTCAAAAGTACCTGCTGCCATGTTTGGAAAAGGCGGTGTGGGGGCCACTGTCGCACAGACTTTAGTAACATCCAAGTTAAGAGTACAGTAGTGCTCCTCATGTCGGTTTAGAAACTTCAGCTGGTACAGAATGTGATGCCATTAATAGGGGTCTGATGCAACAAACATACAAAACCAGCATCACCACCAGATCACGGAGGGAAAGATAGGGAGGAACATTTTTGCTATCTGCATGCATATAGAAGCTTATACCCAGAACTGAACTGTGTTGGACGAACTTGAAGAAGAAGAAGAGAATGAGAAGAGATTGGCTCTTGACAGAAACTGCTCTTTTTCAAGAACAGCTCTTATCAGAACTACGGCTTGCCCAAGGTCATCCAGCCAGGTGCAAGTGGAGGAGTGGGGAATCAAACCCGGTTCTCCCTGATTAGAGTCCGCACACTTAACCACTACACCAAAGCTGCCACTGGACTCAAAACTTTGCTCTGTTGCTTCAAACCAACGTGGCTACCCACCTGAATCAACTTTGCTGAGTGTTTGCTTTTCCCATCCTGTTGCATGTAACAAAGCTTTGCCATGGCTGGAGTTCTGACTGCGCATTTTGGCATGGCCAAAAGACAAGAGCGGAATGGCTCTTGACCTTTTTGCACTTAGCTTCTAGGTTATAGCCTGAATGTGAATGAGCCTGCACTGAATCCAGGGTTGGTCAAGGACACAGTCTGTTGTTTTGCTCAATGCTTGATTTATTTATATTTATGTTTTGCTGCAAGTCCCTTTGCATCCTTCCAAGGAGAAAAGCAGAGGAAAAATATTTAAGTAAATGAATGAATAAATACATTATCAGCTACTCCAGTTTGGTTTTGGGCCAGGTTCAAAGAGCTGGTTTTGACTTTTCAAGTCCAGAATGGTTTGGCTTCACATTATCTTAAGAACCAGTTCCACTTGTATTAACCTGCTGAGATCCTGAGATCATCTTTGCTGACTGAACCAGCCCTTTCAAAGGTGCGGCTGGCCATACAGAAGCACAGGGGAAGGCCGACCTCCCCCCCCAACCCAAATCTCTACCCCAAAGACACATAGCAGAGTCCAGATCTGAACTGGGGTTCCATGCTCTTAAAAAGAAAAAAAATTCTTGTGTCTCACGGATGGCCTCCGGAGTCACCTGGATCGAGGTGGGTCAGCGTGGCTGTTGTTGCTTGACCTAACAGCAGGGTTTGACATGTCCTTGCCAGTGCGGGGGTATGGGGACAATCTACTTGCAATTTCTTGCTTTTGAACTGCTAAGTTGGCAGGAGCTGGGGCCAGAGGCAGGAACTGGGGACAGCCTTGCAATGGCTGGTCTCCTTTTTCCATGGTTGGGGACAGAGGGTGGCACTTGGGGAGAGGGTTTCTCCATGTTACTCATTGGTATGCAGCATCCCCCAGGGAGCAATCCTCTCCCCAATGTTGTTTATCATCTATATGTGCCCCTTGCCCATTTAATCCAGGGGTTTGAGCTGGGTTGTCACTAGTACACCGATGACACCCAGCTGTATCTGTTGATGGACAGCTGGCTGGACTCCGCCCCAGATACTTTGGCCAGGGTGCTGGAGGCTGTGGCTGGCTGGTTACAGCAGAGCTGGCTGAAATTAAATCCATCGAAGATGGGGGTCCTGTGCCTGAGTCGTGGGGGAGGGGCATCTCCCAAACCTTGGTGGGGCGTTATTGATGCCGGCGACAGTCGTGAGGAGTTTAGGAGTGATTCTGGATGCCTCATGGTCTGTGGAAGCCCAGATCATGACTGTTGCCAAATTGACCTTTTACCATCTTCAGCTGGTCAGGCAACTGGTTCTCTACTTCTCCTTTATTGTGTAGTGGGAGCCGCATGGATCGACGACAGACAACGACGTGGTGCATGGCACGCTTTATTAGGCACACAACAAGACAAAAACAAAACGGCCGGCAGGCCAACTATATACACACCTGGGGACCACCCCTTGGTCACCATTGGTGGGTTTGAATCTCCCGCCATGGCTCCCATTGGTTCCCCAGTGGAGGGACTAGGATCCCAGTCCCCATTGTCTTCCCAGACTGAAGCTCGGGTATATGCCCTGACCTCCGGTGGCGGTCAGTGGACACAACACCCTTGCACAACTTGGCCATGGTGATCCATGCAACGGTCACCCCCCAGGTTAAACTATTGTAACTCACTCTTTGCAGGGCTGCCCTTGAACCTGACTTGGAAATAACAGCTGGTACAAAATGCAGCGGTGCACCAGTTGACTGGGATGTCTCTGTGGGCACACATTCAGTCAGTGCTGCGCCAGCTGCACTGCCTTCCAGTTGAGTACCAGATCATGTTCAAGGTTATGGTATTAACTTTTAAAGCCCTATGTGGTCATGGACCAACATACCTGCAGGACCACCTCTCCCTGTATGTCCCTCAGAGAGCTCTACACTCAGAACAACCTTTCCTGGTAGTCCTTGGCCCAAAAGACATCCTTTAGCCTTGACCAGAGCTTTTCCAGCTCTAGCGCCGACCTGGTGAAACAAGCTTCCTGTTGAGATCAGGGTCCTGTGGGACTTACTACAATTCCTCAGGGCCTGTAAAACAGAGCTGTTCCACCAGGCCTTTGGTCTGATTCCATTGGCCATCCCAGCACAAACCCACTTAAATCATGCACTGTACCAACTTATGCCATAGGTATTGGCCTAGGCCCACCTGCTGATATGCTGGTTTCCTGCATATCATTTACACCATGCTCCTGGGACATGTTTATTCTGTCAATGTTTTTAGCTCACCATCATGTGTTAATCTGTCTCTTGATTTTTTAAAATTGGATTGTATGGATATTGCTTTTATCTGTTTTTATTAGTGTATTGTAACCCGCCCTGAGCTCACTTGCAGGGGAGGGTGGGATATAAATCGCAAGAAATAAATAAATAAAAATTCATTAAACTCTAAGGTTCACATTTGATTTGGCCCTCCATGAGGAAAGGTTAGGGCTAGTGCGATTAGCACTGTAAAAGGGAAGTCATTCCTGTCTCTCCAGAGCTGTACCCAGCTGTGCAGCCTGATCCTTTTCTTGGAAGTAACTCAAACTGGGTTTAATGGGGCTTACTCCCAAAATAAGCCATGCTGAATGTAGTAAGACAATCTTCCAAGTAAACAAGAATTGGAACTAGCTGTATGTCTTTGAGAGCGACTAAGGTCTTTTCTCTTTTCTTATCTTTTTTCACCTGTATGACAAAGTGTTTTATCCTGAAATACCTTTTAAAAATACCCTGGAGGTTAGTATTTTAACCACAAAAATGGTTCACAAAGCCTTCCCAGGGTAGATTTAAGCCATCATTAAACCTATGATAATCTAATCTGCCTTTAGTATCAAAGAACAGCCAAAGGGGTAAAACGGAGGAGATCAACATGGCTCAGAAAAAAGGTTGAGACTGAGGTAAGCTACACAAAAATGCACATACATATACACAGACCTGACCCAAAAGCTTTCCAAATGGTGCCAACACAGCTGCCTTTGCAGCCAGCCAAACAACCACCCTTGGCTGCCAAAGCTAACATTAGGGGAAGCAGCTTGGTCTTTGGGTGTTTCAATTACTCAGCCACAGTTCCAGATCTATTGTTTCCTTTTTTCAGCTATTCTTTCTGAAACAGATGTTTTGTTTCTGAGTTATCAGCATGGCACTGTCTCTGGAATATTAATGACTGCCAACAGCAAAAGCAAATTCCCTTCATGCCATCTGTGACGGACTGCACTTTTAAAAGCTTAGAAGTGCTGTGTAAACAGATAAAGGACTGTGAAGGGTTAATTCTTCACAGAACCAGAGAGCCTTGAGTGACAGGCTGTTCCGAGAGATCTGATTGGTTACCATCAGCTGAGCAGAGAACTGAACTGCATGCTGAGGAGAGATGCAGTCTGATTTGAGCCCTAGCTGAGAAGAGCCGAGTACTTACACATTTGGAATTCAGCCATGACTGACAGCACTTTAACACGGACAGGAGAATTGGGGAAAGTTGGCAAGGATGAGTGGGTAGTTAGACAGAGACTCCCATTTGGGCTAACAAAGGGGATAGATCTTCTAGTGAGAGGAGAATTTCCCTACCCAGTCAAACAAGGAGTTAGCTCTGAAGAGCGCAGATATCCCTGGACTGGTGTGTTTAGAAACTGCCTTTAGAGACATTAAGAGTCAGTTAAAAACTCAAGACGAGTACTGGTGTTTTAAGAAAAGGGGTTTGGGTACTGGAAAGAGAGTACCAGCCTCCTGGAAACCAAAAGAGTTAGAGAATACTCAAAGAAAGTGTACTAAAGTGTTTGGGGGAAACACTGGAACTAAAGCCTCTCAACCTAAAGATTTAAGTCACTGTGAAAAGCTTAAGAAACTCTCATTAGCCTGAAACATAAGAACTAAAGTCCATGCATGTACTCATTTTACCTCAGAAATTTCAGCCCCTGATTTCACTTCACCTTTCCCCTCTATGTTAAATTAAATATTTTGTTATTTTTGAATTTCAAAATGCTTCGAGTGCCATCGTCATTTAAGTTAAAGTGGGCTCCTGATCTTTCCCTCAGGTTCCTGGGTTGAGCCTACATCCAAAATATTGTATTGTGACAGGGTGGGACAGCCAGAGTTCTTCAGCAAAGAAGAAAACACATTGCTAGGGTGGCTCAGTCAGTAAAGGGGAAGAAAAATTGAGGAAATCTTGCCTCTGAGGGAAGTGGATGGGGAGGGTCATACCATCCTGTGTCCTAGCTCCCATTCCACCAGTAGTTTCGCTCCCAGGATCACAAAGCTTTCTCCCCCCCCCCCTCATAATTTCCCCCCTCATAATATAAATTTCTAAAGTGATTCCCTTGCATACAGGCATACTAAGAGGTCAGGATGGTTAGGGACCTTCTATATGTGCAGGGAAATAGCAAGAGGCTGAAGTACAACCCTGTTACTTTCCACAAGGTAAGGAACAATTCATGCACACTTCCCAGCTCATAGGGGAATCATTTCAACAGGCAACAGCCCTGAGCTCAGATGGACAGGATTTAGTGTCCTGGCCAAAGGACGTGACTGCAGTTTGGTTCCTTCAGCTGACGCAAGGAGCTGCCACTTTCTACTCTGCCAATGGTTTTTCAGGGGTAGAAAGGCTGAGTTCTTTCTCCCTTGAAGTGGCTATGGGGGAAGATGGAAAATGGTCTCAGAGATATGGGAAGCCCATGCTGTCCCTGAGCCCAAAGTCCTTCCAAGTCAGAGCGGTTTTTGTGCCAGCTGATTCCCCCTATGAGTTTTGCAGCGTCCTTTCCCTTGTACTTTCACATACACACCCACATGCATTTTATTAAGAAGGGTCGGCTCTGCCTGTGTTTGGGACTCACCTTCTGATGCGGAAGTCCTTTCCCACTCCTTTTCACTGCTGTTGGAAATGCCAAGAGGTGTATTCAGAGCCAAACAGATGTGGTTCCCTTTTGTCTTGGGAGAATAAAATACTGGAGTTGAATTGGTTCCAGCACTTTATATTTGTATAAGCAGGCAATCTAATTATAAAGAAAGTTAAAGCCAACATTAGTCTAGTTACCAAGAGGCCTGAGCTGTATCATATGCCAGAAAAATTTAGCCTTTAAATAAAGCAGTTTGCATATTCATTTAAGTTTTAGCCCACGCCACCCTCAGTACTCTTAGCGGGTAATAACACATGTAAGCACAAGAATTTTGTAAAATAACCATTAAAGTCCTTTAGAAACGTGTCAAAGCATTATTAAAATTCAATCCTATTGACTTAGCCATGAGAGTGGCCACAAAATGCCAGGCCTAAAAAGAACTTCCCACAAAAAGCTGAAGTTTTTAAAATTCTCCACGGGAAAAGAGTTTCACAGTTGCGAGGCAGTGAGAAGAGCACTTTGTAAATCAAGGTAATTTATCATAAGAGAACAGAGAGAAAGAGGCTGTCACTCACTAAAGGGCTATCAACAGTACAGAGTTGCACAAGTTGAACACTCACACTGCCTAGGGAATTCTGGAAGCTGCAGTTTTGGCAAAACTACAAATGCCTCTGGCAAAACTACAGTTCCCAGGATTCTTTGAAAGAAGCCATGACAATTAGTTATATAAAAAGTAGACCAAGATATCAACCAGGTCTCTGAGGAGGCAGCATGGGAATGTAAATGCAAGGAAGGCAGTATTTGAATGGTCATTTACAAGAGGAATTCTAGTTTCACAGAGCAACAAAGGTAGCAACGGTAATCTGGTACTGAGTACCAATACGAAAGCAGCTAAAGTGGTAACTCCCATTTTCTGCTTTGAGACCCCTAAACTGAACTGAGCTAGCAATTGGTCCAAGGTCATGCAGAAAGTTTAATCCTTAATTGTGGAATTGAACCCTGATCTTCCAGATCATAGTTTAACATTCCAAGCATTACAGCACACTAACTGTATAAACTTGCTATGCAACATATCCTCTCTTCCATGTTAGAGAGGACAAGCGGCCATATAATAAAAGAAAATGGTGTGGCAACAGAGTATGTGGCAGGGCAAACCATCTGGAATGTTATAAAATAGAGTCTCTTTCTTTACTGTTAGTGGACAATAGCCTTTTGTGTTTTTCGTAATATTCAGGGCAGCTCAATACTACTCCAGGGGTATGCAAAAAAGAAATAATGGTATTTTTTTTTAGGTTTGGGTATATTGAACCCCCAAAATATTGGTATTTCCTGAACTTCCTGAATCTCAATACCAGTATGTTATTTGGATTCAGGATTTTTTGGTAATCCCAAATTTTTTCAACTCCATTATACCCTATGGGGATTGGAGACCATGCCCTCTCCAAGCCACAAGTGAACTCCAAAGGTGTTTAAAGGGTTTACAGTCCCTTTAAACATCTCCAAGTGGTGAGTTCACCCAGAAGGCATTTAAAGGGAGTGCAATCCCTTTAAATGCCCAATAACTTTGACTATGTGGCAGTCCTGAAAAATCCCAAATATTTTTGAAATTTTGGGGGCTTGGCCATTTCAGATAGCCAAAAAAATACCAAAATCTATATCCAGCTGAAAGAATAGCCAGAAAATATCGATTTTTTTGGGATATTTTTTGGTTCGGATATAGCCAAATGCATACAACACACAGTATGGATATACTAATAATGGCTCTCAGTGATGGTGGCTGAAAGTGTTAACATTATGTCATATTTTCATGCAGCAGCCAGTGGCCAGATAATAGGCAGGGACAGAAAAGTACAGAACCTTTCTAACTATATTGTACCTCTTGGTCCCAGATGGGGTCGCCGAGAGAGGAGGACTGGGAGGACAAAATTTAGGGGAGGCACCATGAGCTTGAGGACCCCCAAGCTGTGGGTCGATGCAGTAGAGTTTAGCTTCCCCTGGAATGCCTCTGCTGTGCCCTTTCTGCTGCCATCTCTCTCACACAAACACTCACCCACACCCATCACAGAGTGAGAGATGGATGCTGAGAGTTAGCTCAGTTTCCTTGGCCATCTCCCTTCCTGGGCCTGTTTAGCCAGCCAGCCTCACACTCTGCACACTGGGAAGGCACTGGTGCTCCTTCTTCCTTGTACAATGATCCTCATGGCGGCAGTCAGTCCCTTGCCTGTTGTCATCCTCCTTGCTTGGTCTGCCTTGCAAAAAGACCACTGTTTGCTTGGTTCCCTGTCCCATTTCCTGAGCTGCATAGAGAAGCTTCTCTACCACATCTGGTAAATGAAGCCCTAGCTGGAGGCAGTGGAAGAGGTGGGATGAAGGGGGACTTCTCAATCATTTCATGCCCCAGATAAGGATATGATAGAGAGGGCAGGGCTGGTAAAACTCATACTGTGATGCTGGAGAGGCAAAAATGTTTCCAGGCAGTTGCTCAGAATGAGTATCAGGAAAAAGACCAGAGTCTAACAAGCAGTGGGAGCTCCAGATAAGGTTGCCAACTACCAAGAAAGAGGGTTGGTTTGTACCTCTGCCTTTAATCCGACAAAGACGGAGGTCCTGTGCCTGAATCGGAGTGGTTCTGGGGTGGGAATCCCATTGCTGGCCTTTGATGGGGCGCCGTTGGTGCCAGCGTCGTGGGTCTGGAGTTTGGGAGTGCTCCTGGATGCCTCCTTAACAATGGAGGCCCAGGTAGCAGCCACTGCCAAGGCAGCTTTTTACCATCTTCGGCTGATTAGGCAGTTGGTTCCCTTCCTTGAGTGCAAAGATCTGGCATCAGTGATCCATGCTATGGTCACCTCGAGGCTGGATTACTGCAATTCTCTCTACATGGGGCTGCCCTTGGGGCAACTTCGGAAGCTGCAGGTGGTGCAAAATGTGGCGGCCAGGCTGCTGATGGGCCTCCTGATGCGGGAGCACATTCAGCCTGTGCTAAAGGCGTTGCACTGGCTGCCAATAGCATTCCGGATCCGCTTCAAGGTGCTGGTTTTGACCTTTAAAGCCCTATATGGTCAGGGACCTGTCTACCTGAGGGACCGCCTTTCCCCGTATGTTCCCCAGAGAGCACTGAGATCTGGGACGCAACATCGCCTGACCCTTCCTGGCCCTAAAGAGGCCAGGTTGACAACAACTAGGTCTAGAGCATTTTCGCTAGCTGCACCAGCATATTGGAACGAGCTCCTTAATGAGATCCAGGGCCTGCGAGATCTCCAGCAATTCTGCAGGGCCGTGAAGATGGAGCTTTTCCACCGGTCATACCAGTGAGAGCGACGGTATGCCAACCAAGCCTGCTGACCTGATAAGACATGTATTCTGTATAAGTAGTTAACAATGTGGTCGATGTCTAGTTGTAATGATTTACCGAACCGCTTTTACTTATATTTATTGTATTTATGTAAAGTTGTTTTATGGACTGATGTTTTATCTATGTTGGTTTTATTAATGCTGTGAGCCGCCCTGAGCCGCTTCGGCAGAAGGGCGGGATAAAAGTTGAATAAATAAATAAAATAAATAATGGCAGCCAGGCAAAACATAGCAAACACTTATTATTGGCTTGTTCCTGCAGTTCAAGCTGCTGTGAGATGCACAGGAGTAGGAGCTAGTAAGAAAAAAAGTTGGCAACCCCTAGGTCTGGATGAAGACAATTGCAGGGGATTGTGGGAGGCATTTGATGCTGGTGAATAGAAAGGGATGGATGCTGGATGGATTTGAGGGTGGGGGAATCAGAGAGAAGAAGTGAGGGAAAGGATTTAAGGCTGCAGTCCTCCTTTGCATATTTTTGTTGTTCAGTCGCACAGTCGAGTCCAACTCTTCGCGACCCCATGGACCACATCACGCCAGGCCATCCTGTCTTCCGTCGTGCTCTGGAGTTTGCTTAATTTCATGTTTGTTGCATCTATGACGCTGTCTAACCATCTCATCCTTTGCCGTCCCCGTCTTCTTTGACCTTCAATCTTTCCCAGCATCAGGGTCTTCTCCAGTGAGGGCTTCCTTCTCATTTGGTGGCCAAAGTATTTGAGCTTCAGCTTCAGTATCTGGCCTTCCAGGGAACAGTCAGGGTTGATTTCTTTTAGGATTGACTGATTTGATCTTCTTGCAGTCCAGGAGACTCTCAAGAGTCTTCTCCAGTACCATATTTACATGCAAGTAAACCCCATCACAGTCACACTTTGAGTTAACAAGGACAGGATCCAGCTAACTGGAGCAAGGCCTAGGGATAGGGAATATGCTTGATTTTTTGGGGGGGAAATAGAAATCTTACACTGGGAGAGGGGGATAGGGTGGTCTCTGTCTGTTCTCTCCTCCTTTCTTTTTCTTTCTGTTTAAGGAGACAGAAGTGGAAGGGGAAAGGAGGAGAGAACTGGAGCCAGTTGGAGTTCAGTATCCAGGGTCTAGAGTTGCTTTCTAAAGTTAGTGCAGATGCGGGACTCTGAACATCTACCAGGACTCCTGCTTTGTTTCAGAAAAGAGATGCTTTGGAGGAAGAAGAAAGTGCTTGCTAAGAAACGTACCTATGGATGTCAGTGGTGCCCATGAGTACCAGTTGCAAAAAACAATATACCTCTATCAGCTTCTCCCTTCTTTTCCAAAGCAAGTCAGTGAGACAGAGAGAGTGAACGCTCGCAGAATGCCACAAGCTAGATTTCTTCAAATTTGTCTCATCTTGTTTAATGTTGACACATGCTAGGTGGTTGTTATTTTAAAGTGGGGGAATGGGGAGTGCGGTTGCACCATACCTTATTTCAATGTGCACTGTGTAAATAAGTAAAATCTGTTCTTTAATAATCCTGCCCATTTTCCTTTAACATTGCTTACCTAACAAACAATTATTATTCTGTTCATGAGAGGGAGCAGTAAGCTGATAATATTTGGTTTTGATTAGGGTCACATGGTGGGGGCCAGATGGAATCTATGTCAGGGGGTCTGTGGTGGCTCTTAGCAGCCCTGGTCCCAGACGAAAAGAGCACTGCATGTTCAGTAATACCATATCTGTATGTGTGTCTGGTACAAACAAAAAACACACGTCAATACCTTGGTGATCAGTATCCTGTCAAGTAGTAAGCAGAATTTCACTAGAAATGTGATGCATCTATATGAGTGCAGATGGGAATCTGATCTCCGGTAGCATATCTAAAATGTGTCCCAGTAAACCCAGGGTCCTACCTGTGCAGCTTGATCTTGAGCATGTCGCTACTCAGATGACCAAAAAGGATAGTGTCACTGTACTTTTAAGGCACAATTCCTGTTTCTCTGTTCTGGCCGCCTAGACATTGTAGATTAGTGGCCACAGGTAGCAGTATGTCTGTTGTTCTAAGTAAGAGATCTTGTATACTTCTCCTTGTAACACAATCTTCTGGTCTTCCATATAGTCACTGGCACCTCATGTTGTCTTTGCACAATGCTAACACTTATTGGAAAAACAAATTTAGAGTCCAATGGCACCTTTAAGACTAACAAAGGTTTATTCAAGGAATGAGCTTTCGTGTGCAAGCACACTTTATCAAATACATTAGAATGGCAGTCAAGGTTCAAACTTATAGCCAGAGGATGCAACATGATGATGATCAAGATACGCCAAGTGATACTAAATAATTCTTAACTAATAGGTGCCATTGGATTCTAAATTTTTTGTACTGCTTCAGACCAACACGGCTGACCAACTGGATCTAACTTACTGGAAAGAAAGATATTTTTATGTCTGTCCCTAAAAATGAAGGAAAGAACTGTGCACCCCAAACAGTTAAGGTACTTCCAGACTACCCAGAAAGCTGAGATTTGGTATAGGTATCATTCAAGAGACTATGATTACTAGAACCATTTAGAAGGAAACCATGATTACATATAACTGACAAAATGGGTGGCGTGGCATACAGTACCATAGAGGGTAGTTTTCATACCAGTTTAAGCCAAGCTCCACACAAGAGTGATAACAGAGTCTAGGCTTTGTGTCTTGATTTTGGGGGAGGCAGCCCTTTCAATAGCAGCTAGGAAGACTAATCTATACTTACAGAATACAAACTTAATTTACTAATGTATGTATGTATGTGCATGCGTGTTTAATTCTCAAAGGCAATTTGTCAGTTGTTGTTTCTTCCCCCCAAGGCACTCAATATGACAATTATGCCTCACTGACAACCAGGTGCCACGTACATTTGGCAACATTCAGAATGCCAGTATCTAATATTTTTGCATTTGGTCACTTTCTCAGTTTGGGTGTCTGCAACAACTCTGTTGGCATGGACACAAATCCCATCATATTGCCATCTGCTCCTCATGGAACTGAGTTTTCAACAAGCATCTAATATGCTACCAACAATTTGTTTATAACTTTATAAATTCTCTAGGTACACCTATGATTCCCCTTTTGTTGTTGTTCAGTCACACAGTCGAGTCCGACTCTTTGCGACCCCATAGACACCAGGCCTTCCTGTCTTCTGCTGTCCACTGAAGTTGGCTCAGTTTCATGTTCGTTGCATCTATGACACTGTCTAACCATCTCATCCTTTGCCGTCCCCGTCTTCTTTGATGTTCAATCTTTCCCAGCATCAGGGTCTTCTCCAGTGAGTGCTCCCTTCTCATTTGGTAGCCAAAGTATTTGAGCTTCAGTTTCATTATCTGGCCTTCCAGAGAACAGTCAGGGTTGATTGACTGATTTGATCTTGCAGTCCAAGGGACTCTCAAGAGTGTTCTCCAGCACCATAGTTTCAAAAGATTCCCCTACCCAGTTACAAAATTCAGGGTTTTGTTTGGATCTCTCAAATGATTATTAACTTTATTGTTGTTGCAGAGTTGATAGCCCTCCACTAACAGAAGAGACACTAAAGTGTGTGTGCATGAATAAAAGTTTGTTGGTCTTAAAGTTGGACTCCAACTTGATTCTAAGGTGTAGTGGTTACAGTGTTCAGCTAGGCTCTGGGAGACCCAGGTTCAGATCCCCACTCTGCTAATGAGGTTGGCTTGTGACACTGGGCCAGTCACCGTCTCCCTTTCCAGTCTACCTACCCTCCCAGTCTAAACAGTTGTTGTGAGAGATAACATGAGCGAAACAGACCCATCTATGGTACTCTGAGATCCTGGGAGGAAGGACAGGTTAAAAATATATTCAGTAGTAAAGTAGCAGAATGTGAAGCAGTTTTATATGTAAATTTGTAAGGAAGTGGACTTTGGGGAGAAACATCTGTATGGGCCCCTGCCACACGGCAGGGGAAAAGGCGCTTGAAGGTGTGGCTTTTAAAAGCCGCACCAACGTTGACACGGCGCGGCGGGATCTCACGGATCCCCCGGCCGCGCCGCCGTTTTTCCCCGGCGCGATCAAACGCCAGGGAGAAAACACAGCCCTAACCGGGGGCCGGCCGAACTGCGCATGTCGGAGCATGCGCAGTTCGGCTCCGGGCCGGGGTTGAGCCGGCGCAAGGGAGCGCCGGCGATCAGACGCCCGGAGTGCAGCGCGTCTACTCGTTGAACCACCGAGGTAGGTGGTGTCAACTTGAGGCGCTTTTTCCCAGAAAGGGCCAGTTTGGGGGTGGAAGCAGAACGCTTCCCAGATGTTGTGGTGTGATCGCGCTGCTTTGATCCGCCCCCAAACTGGCCCGCAACTGGCCCAAATCGCCGCGTATGAACAATAGACTTTCCTTCTGTATTTTTTCTATTTGCTAAAAGTAATGGCAAGTATGCAGAAGAGGCAGAAACATGTAATACTGAGTATGAAGCAATGACTAAACAAAATAGGCTACTTATAAAGTTTGCAATGTAAAATGATGAATATAAATGTACCCTATCATTGTATGTTATCGACAAAGTCCCCCCAGTTTTTCTTTTTTTCCTTTTTCTTTTTTTTAGTACCCAAGGGTACACTTTTATTATTATCCATTATACACTACAAACATATATAGAAACCAACAACATAAAACTACCACTAACAAACATAAAACATATAACAGGAGGCATATTCCATCTTCTATCCTTCAATTATCTAATTATTACATTTCAGATCTCATTATCTATTTTGCTAGCTTATCTTTTCTGCGTACTCAAATTCCATCAGGTTGTTACGCTTATATTATACCAGTCATAAAATCTCTTCCAAGTTTTTTGAAAAGTCCATTCCATTCCAGCTCTCATTTCCAACGTCAATTTATCATTCTCAGCCGTTTCAAACAGCTTATTCACATATTCTAGTTTTGTTGGAGTCTCCATTGTTTTCCAATATTTAGCATATAAAATCCTTGCAGCAGTTGACAAATAAACAATCAAATACCTATCTGCTTGATCAAAGTCTTTTGGAAATATATTCAATAGCAATATCTCTGGAGTAAATGGGACCTTAGTTCTTATAATTTTTTTGCATTATTTCATGTACCCATCTCCAAAACCTTTTTGTAATATCACATAGCCACCACATATGATAGAATGAACCAGTCTTATTCTTACATTTCCAACATTTATCTGAGCTAGTAGCGTTTTGTTTAGCTAGTCCCCCCAGTTTTTCAATGCAAGGAAGGGGAGGTTGGGGAGAAATATTTTCTGTGTTTTATATTCTGTTATATATAATCATCTTTGATATATATGTTAGGAAACCCTTTTCTTTCTTTCTTTTGGTATTTCCTTTATACTATTTCTTTGTTTCCTCAAAATAAAAAAAAAATCAATATATATATATATATCAATATATGTTCAGGTTCAGGTTCCCCTTTCTCTTGGCTGCAGCAAGCCATGTCCAGGAGAAGGGGGGGGGGATCACCCAGGAATGGCTTCCAGACATTTAACCCATTTGTTTTGCTTCCCCCTGCTTTGAAGATCCCTGTAAGGTCCCATGAAAGAAAAACAAACTGTCTTTCCCAGCCTGGGCACCTTCCCTCACCCATACAACTTTTTCAGACCATAGAGATTCCCCCCCCACACACACACACACGCTCCTGGCTGCATAAAATCACTCTGATGCCAGTAGGTTTGCCGGGCCTCCCAGTGGAGGTGGGAATCCCCCACTGCCAGGTCCTACCCCCAGCCACTGATCAGATGGCCGGGGGGGGGGGGGGGCTTACAAGGAGAAAGGAGAAGGCCTAGGCCTCATTGATGGTGTTGCACAAGAAGTGACATCATCATGCCAGTGACATCAATGGTGACATTCTGGTATTTGGGCAAAGACTCCATGGTAGAAGCCAGTTTTACCATGGGGTTTTTGCGCAAATATCAGAGGGCCTCTGGAGAGAGTTGATCTGGTCCAAATTTTTTTTTTTAAAGCAACAGTAGTCTGATACCTTTCAGTAGATTAGATGTCACAAAATATATTTCAGGTTGTTGCTAGGCTAGTAGGGCAGAGAATGTGGCTATGGCTGTTCTAATTTTGCAAATATGAATCTCAGCAGCAATTTGGACCTAGTGACTAGAAGATACATAGGTCTTCCCTTTGTCATGCAAAAGCAAAGTCCCATCACACAGGCAATAGTATCCAATGTGGCATGCCTAATGCACCACCAAAAATGAATCTCAACTTTTGCTAATTAAAGACTACTAGTGTGCCATTTTTCTTCTATTTTACAAGAGCCTCATGTGATCCAATTAGCACTAGAAGCAGATCCAAATAACTGCCGGCTTGGATATTTTCAAAGGGAGAACAACTATGGCTTCTTTGTCCCAGCATACTTTGGTGCAACACGAGCTCTTTCTGGAGCAAGCAATTTACATTTGCATGCCTACTTTATTCCATTTTAAGACTGCTGGAAATTGAAGCTGGGTCTTTTCCAGTATGCCTTGCAATGTCTCATCCCACTCCCCCCTTTTGTTTGGTTTCTTGCTTCTCGTACCATTTGATGGAGAGTTCTGGTGAGCCCCACCGCTTGCTCTCTATTTTGCTTTGTTTCAGTTGCTTTTAATGAAGCTGTTACTGCTAATCTACTTAGCTGTGAAGAAGGAAGTTACCTATGTATTTCTTAGCCTCTCACCCTTTAAGACCTCTGTAATGTATTGAAATGATTACATGAATCACCTCATTGGACTCCCATGTTAAGCTTCGAGCCAGACCAGGGCTCCTCTGAGCGAACTTCCTATTGGTCGCTTCGTAACAGCGACCAATCAGAACGATACCATTCCCTAGGAGGGAAAGACTCCCATTGGTTTTTATCCTAGCAATCTCATTGGTTGTTATTTGTAAATAGGCGTGGCTACATTAGCCCGGTTATGTTTAAAAGGAGCATAAGCTCCCACTGTTTTCTGTTCTGGTTTCTTACTGAGTTTAGTGCTTGTTCGTTACTTCTAAATAAAGCTGAATCACTTGCTGAATCACTATACGAGTCCTTTGTTAGCGCGATCTAACAATTGGCGACGAGGATGGGATGTTAGAGCAGGTAGGCAGCCCTGCGGACATCCACACTTCGGACTCGGAAGAAAGCGAGCAGAGCACAGCAGCCGATCCGGCGGAGGCGCCACCAGCTCCGGTGCCCAAGTCTCCCCCGATGGCTGGAAGCCAGAAGTTCGAGTGCTTCGAACCCTCCTCAGAAGACTGGGACTCCTACCTGTCCAGGTTCGAGTTCCATCTGGAGACCCACGACATCACCGATGAGGCGAAGAAACGAGCATGCCTCCTGAGTTCCTGCGGGAAGGGGACCTTCGACATAGCCAGGTCGTTGGTGGCCCCAACTGATATAAAGACTGTCACCTACGCTGACATCACGGAGAAGCTTAAGGCTCACTATTCTCCACAACCGTCGGAGATCGCCTGCCGGCACGCTTTTTACAAGCGGAACCAGGCCGGAGGCGAGACCATCGCAGATTTCGTGGCGGCCCTTCGCAAAGCCGCACGGCCATGTAATTTCCACAACGTGGAGGAAGCCCTCAGAGACCGTCTCGTCTGCGGTCTCAAAGATGAAAGGCTGCAACAGAGGCTGTTCGCCCGCACCACCCTGACCTGGGCAGTGGCCTACGAAGAGGCCGTGGCCGCGGAAGCAGCGGAGAAGTCCACGAAGGAGGTCCGCCAGCGGGTGGCAGAGCCCAGTATACACGCTCAACGAGACAGCGAGGGCGAAGACGCGGATGATGACGTCAACGCGGTTCGAGGCAAGCGGACCCCAGCGAAGACTACCAACGTCAAGCCTTGCTCCGGTTGTGGCGGGAAGCACCAGCGCGGCTCCTGTTGGGCTCGTGATGTCGACTGCAGAGCGTGTGGGCGGCGTGGTCATCTGGCCAGAGTCTGCAGATCAGCGAAGAAGGATCCCTCAACTAACAACCGGTCAGCGCAGAGGGGCACTCCAGTCAGCACCCAAGGCAAGACCCGTTCCTCAGCATCGGAAGCAAGCTGCCAGTTGACGGCGACCTTGTCGAGCGCATCGGCCGTAAATCGCACCAGCAGCCAGGGCAAGATCACCGTGACTCCACTCCTCGACGGCCGACCCTGTACAATGGAGGTGGACTCAGGATCGTCCGTGACGGTGATTTCTGCCGCGTCCTGGCGCCAGTTGTTCCCGAACCGAAGCCGGCGGCGGCTCCAGCCTGCGGGAACCAGAGTGTCCGACTTCCAGGGCAACCGAATTCCCTTGGCCGGACGGGACTCTGTTACTGTTGAGTATAAGGGGAAATGTGTTAAACTGTCATTCCTGATTGCAGAGGGAGACCGGGTTAACCTGCTAGGGTTAGATTGGTTTGAGCCATTGGGCATCGGTATTTCTGGGATTAACAGGATGTCTGAAAATAAATGGGGCATGCTGTACGACCTGTTCCCTGATGTATTTGCCGAAGGGTTGGGAAGGTACAAGGGCCCCCCGGTTGCGTTTGACTTAGATCCGTCAGTCAAACCTATTAGGTTGAAGTATCGGAAAGTACCTGTGTCTCTCAAACATAAGGTGGAAAAAGAGATTGACAAACTAGTTGAGCAAGGGGTTTTAGAGCCAGTACCATACAGCAAATGGGAGACCCCGATCGTAACCCCTGTCAAATCAGATGGGTCCATACGACTATGCGCCGATTACAAATGTACGATTAACAAGGCGCTGCAGCAACATTCGTACCCGGTCCCGGTAATAAGCCACATTTTGGCTTCCCTGGGGGGTGGCAAGATTTTCGCCAAATTTGACCTGGCCCAGGCATACCAGCAGTTGCCTGTCACCCCGGAGGCTGCCGAGGCCCAAACAATTGTAACCCACCAAGGGGCTTTTAAAGTGAACAGGCTGCAATTCGGGGTCAACGTAGCACCTGGGATTTTTCAGGGCCTCATGGAACGTCTACTAAGGGGGGTACCTGGCACAGTGCCCTATTTTGACGACGTGCTGATTGCGGGCGGGTCTGAACAGGAACTACTGGACCGGGTTAAAGAGGTCCTCAGGCGTTTTCAAAATGCCGGCCTCAGAGTTAAGCGCTCAAAATGCACGCTCGGGGTGGAAAGTGTGGACTTCCTGGGGTTTCGCATTGACGCAGAGGGAGTCCACCCCACGGATGAGAAGGTATCTGCAATCCAAAACGCCCCCAGGCCGGTGAGTAAGAAGGAGCTCCAATCCTTTTTAGGACTCCTGAATTTTTATCATGCGTTTTTACCGCATAAGGCATCAGTGGCGGCCCCTTTGCACGCGCTTTTGCACAAGGAGGCAAAATGGAAGTGGGGGCAGGCCGAGGAAAAGGCTTTTGTGGGAGTCAAGGAGCTGCTGACATCTAATGCCGTACTCACGCATTATGATGAACACAAGCTCCTGGTGTTAGCTGCTGACGCTTCACCGTTTGGAGTAGGCGCAGTTTTAAGCCATCTGATGCCTGATGGGAGCGAAGCGCCTATCGCTTTTTATTCTAGATCACTATCTGCGGCAGAGCGGAACTATGCCCAGATAGACAAGGAGGGTCTGGCGTTGGTAGCGGCTGTCAAAAAGTTCCATGATTTTATTTTTGGCAGACGATTTTTGCTGGTCACTGACCACAAGCCGCTACTGGGGATTTTTGCGCCCGATAAGCAATTGCCAAACATCATGTCCCCACGCATGCTTAGATGGGCGATATTTTTGCAGGCTTATGATTTTGACTTAGAGCACCGGCCTGGGAAAGCGATTGGGCATGCGGATGCCCTCAGCCGGTGCCCGGTGCCGGACATTGGCGCAGACCCTGCCCCCGCCTGTGAGGTCTTGGCAATTGAGGAGCTTCCTCGACCCCCGGTATCATCCAGGGACATTGCAGCACACACGGCCAAGGATAGCGTGCTGTCCCGAGTATTAAACTGGGTTTGGAGGGGGTGGCCGGTTGGAAGCGTTGAACCGGAGTTCGGCCCTTACAAAAGCCGTCAAAATGAACTATCCATTTCTAAGGGCTGTGTATTATGGGGGAACAGGGTGGTGGTTCCTGACAAACTCAGGACGAGAGTGTTAGAGTCGCTGCACGAGGGTCACCCCGGTATGGTACACACCAAAGCGTTGGCCAGAGGGTATGTCTGGTGGCCGGGGCTGGACAAAGAGATCGAAGAATGGGTACGAGGGTGTCCCAAATGCCAGCAAGTCAGACCCGATCCCCCACAAGCTACACCCCAAGGCTGGGAGTCATCTGGTAAACCCTGGGCCAGATTGCATATAGATTTTGCTGGCCCTCTCCAAGGGCAAATGTTCCTAATTGTGGTGGACGCTATGTCCAAATGGCTGGAGGTCGTGCATATGAAATCGACCACATCACTTGCTGTGATCCATGCGCTCCGCCGACTTTTTGCCACCCACGGGTTGCCTGACGTCATCGTCAGTGACAACGGGCCTCAATTTGTGTCTGAGGAATTTAGGCTCTTCCTCACGAGTAATGGCATACGCCAAATGACTTCGGCCCCTTTCCATCCGGCATCTAATGGCCAAGCCGAACGGATGGTCAGGACGGCCAAAGAGGCCCTGGGTAAAATGGACGAAGGGGACTGGAGCCAGAGGCTGGGCTCCTTTCTTTTGCTGCAGCACACCACCCCCTGTAGTGCTACAGGCCGTAGTCCGGCCGAATTGTTAATGGGGCGGAGACTCACGACCCGTTTGAACCGAATGCACCCAGACCTCACTGAAGAGCAATCCGAGCGTACCACGGCGCAACCGAAGGTGCGCATGTTTGAAAAAGGGGACAAGGTTTTCGCACGAAATTATGCAAACGGGCACTTGTGGCTTCCTGGGGTTATATCCGACTCTGTGGGTACTCGAATGTATGTGGTGCAGTTAGCTGACGGTCGAATATGGCGGCGCCACATAGATCAGTTAAGGAGACGTTGGGCTAGGGACAGCGCTGACTCTCCGACGGCTGAATCCCCTGATGTCGAGTGGACACCCCCAGAGCAGGCGGTGAGTACCGAAAGGCCCGGTACTGTCCCCGAGTCAGGGCAGAACCCTGTGTGCGGGGCTGAAATCCCAGTCGAGTCTGTGCCTGATCCAGGCTGTAGTGAACCCCACTCTGACCCACAACCTTGTCTGCCCATGGAGCCTGCACCGCTCCGCAGGTCCCAGCGTTCGCGGCAAATGCCGACTTATCTGAAGGACTATGAGTGTAAATACTGTTGGAATAACTGATGTACAAAGGTTGATTGCATGTATGTAAATAATAAAACGAATGGGATGATGGCTTAACTTAGGGGGGAGGAATTGTAATGTATTGAAATGATTACATGAATCACCTCATTGGACTCCCATGTTAAGCTTCGAGCCAGACCAGGGCTCCTCTGAGCGAACTTCCTATTGGTCGCTTCGTAACAGCGACCAATCAGAACGATACCATTCCCTAGGAGGGAAAGACTCCCATTGGTTTTTATCCTAGCAATCTCATTGGTTGTTATTTGTAAATAGGCGTGGCTACATTAGCCCGGTTATGTTTAAAAGGAGCATAAGCTCCCACTGTTTTCTGTTCTGGTTTCTTACTGAGTTTAGTGCTTGTTCGTTACTTCTAAATAAAGCTGAATCACTTGCTGAATCACTATACGAGTCCTTTGTTAGCGCGATCTAACAACCTCCTCATGTCAAGGTCTCCAAACTTCCTACTGTGGCACTAGGTGGAGCTGAAACAGAAAGAGGCAGTCTGGTCTACTCGGCTCTGCTCTCTATCCTCTACACTACTATAGTCAGGCAGGAAGGAGCCCAATACACACCACACAGTAGCAACTAGCTGCATCTAGAAGTCACATTATATGGGCTCTGTCATTTTGGAAAGAAATAGGGTTGCCAGTCTCCCCCCCACCCCATGGAGGTAGGGAATCCCACACCTCCAGTTGCCATTTCCTGCTGGTGCTCCAAGAAAAAATAAAATTAAAAATGACCATTCACATGACATCACTTCCGGGGGAAGCCAGAAGTGATATGATGCCTCTTTAGGAAATAGCTGAAACTCTGTGGTAAGACCACAGAGTTTTTGGCAATTCCTAGAGAGGACTGAGCCTGCTTCGGGAAGGGCGGGGTATAAATCCAATCAATCAATCAATCAATCAATCAATAAAAGCTCAAGTGTAAAAGGATATGGAAATTTCAGCCCTCTTTCTGCACCCCGTTGCTACTGTTGTCCAAACATTCATGATCCCATTTGCCTTGTAGAATCATAACCAAACCACATGGAGCAGCAGAAACAAACTGCAGAGCTTCATTGCAACTCTATAGGATATCTCAATGACACCGTATCAGCTCATCTTCCCACTCGGGCAGGGGATCTCCCACCCCAGCTCCTGTTGCCTGCTGTCACTTATCTGGGCAGCAGGAGGAAATGTCTGGGGAAATGGAGGGGGGGGTCATCTTTCCTAGCATGATGACATTGTTTCTGGTGCGACCTGGACCTGATGCCGATGCACATGATGACATTCTAGCATTCATCCAAAACTCTAATTTGGGGCAAATGCTAGAGCATGACACACGGCATGGTGATGTCATGTACAGGTCACACCAGAAGTGCTGTCAGGGCACTGGGGCCACCAATTGTCCCCCCAACCGTGCCCCTGCTTCAGCCATCTCCTGCCCGTTGCCAGGCCAGGCTTGCCAACCCTGCTACGAACAAGTGAATCTTGGTAGTGTGGGTAACACCAAGAAAGTAGAAGAACATGAGAACCTGAAGAACATTTAGGCTCCTGGTGCATGTTGCTCATTACCACCTACAGCATGCTTGGGCCCACATACCATCTGCTGCAGCTGCTGAACATGACTCATGATCATCCCCAGCACTTCTCTGGGCTCTTTCCAGGCAGCCTTCCAACAGAGAGGCTGGGACAGACCCCACACACAGTGCAGCACTGGCCGGAATCAGGCCTACAGTAGAAGCGACCGTGACGTAGCTACTTGACTGCAGGGTTGCCAGCTCTTGTTCTAACAGCGATCCTGCACTACTGCTTAGCAGACCCTTTTGACCAGGCATATATGGACAGAGGGAGCTCTTCTTCTGCTAATCTGTGAATGCTGCTTTGAAAGGCGTAGGAGGAGCCCAGGAGACCCAGCAAACCCCACTCATCTGACAGTTTCAGAACTCCATTCCTGATGTTGTTCAATAATTGGATAATTTCCCAGTTATGGCTCTGTGTTCACTGGAGTTTGGCAGACATTAAATCCCATCCCCTCCTTGTTACTCAGCTTGGCTGGTGACACTGGAGGAATGCTGTGCAGTACAGGAGGTGTGGATTTGGCCTTCTCTTCCTGTTTTGTTACAGACAGGATTGTTGCTGGCCAAGAGATGAGCTTTTCCTTATTCCCACGTATAAGGACATGAGATGTGTCCTGCTGAATCAGACCAGTAGTCTGACTAGTCCAGGATCCTGTAAGTGAGCGGACAACCAGTTGCCCTTGAGGACCCACAAACAAGGCACAGAGTCCAATGTTGACTCCTGGCACTGATATTTAGATGCTTACTGCCTCTGAACATGAAGATTCCCCAGGGTGGATTGGCTATCGACTTCATGGGGTGCCCCTGAGTTCTAGTACTATGGGAACGGAGGAGAAAGCTCTTTCCACTTTTTCCTACCCCATCCATAATTTTGTAAACCTCTATCATATCTGCATCTTTTGACACATTCTCTTCTAAACCGAGAATCCATAGCATTTTCTAAAACAAATACAAAAAAAGAGCCCCAAAATTATAGGAAAGGTTTTCCAGTCTCTTTTATCATTTTGCTTGCCCTCTTCTGGACTTTTTAAAAGCCCTGCAGTAGCTTTTTTGAAATACAACAATGAGAACTGTATAACAGCCATGTGTGCGTATAAAGTGCCGTCAAGAAACAGCCGACATATGGCAACCCCAGCAAGGGGCTTTCAAGGCAAGTGATTAAACAGAGGTGGCTTGCCACTGCCTTCCCCTTCCTTGGAGGTCTCCCTTCCAAGTATTGACCCTGCTTAGCTTCTTAGCTCTGATGAGATCAGGCTGTACCATGCTGCCTTCTCTCCCATACAGCCATACTATCAGAGGTCATTTCGGGGGGATCGCGGGGGATCGCAGTTCCCCCGGGTGAGGTATGGGGGGCGGGGCACATGACGAAGCCCTGCCCCCTGCTTCCGGCCGCCCCGCTTCCGGCCCTCATTCAGCCAGGAGGAGGCAGGAGAAGAGGGAGGGTAAGTTGCTTCCTCCCTGCCTCTCCCCACCCCTGCCTGCCTGGGGCCAGGGAGGGCCTTTGTGGGGCTTCCTTGCACTCCCGCCGGCCTTGCAGGTCCACCGCCGGGCCCCTCATGGGGCTCGGCAGTGGAGCTGCAAGGCCGGCGGTGGCGGCCGAGACCGTTGGGGGCGGGGTGTGTGGCCTTATGACACACTTCCGGTGATGTCAGGGGGTTATGAGTTATGCTAATGAGTTCCCCTAGCTCTTTTTCTACGAAACGACCACTGCATACTATAGAGCAGTGATGGCGAACCTTTTAGAGACCCAGTGCCCAAACTGCGACCCAAAACCCACTTATTTATCGCAAAGTGCCAACATGACAATTTAACCTGAATACTGAGGTTTTACTTTAGAAAAAACAACTCATACATTAAGATGATCCAAACAAAGTAAGGAAAACAATCCCAAATGCTTTCATTTACTTAAAATTATTTGGCAGAGAATTCGACACTTTAATGATGGTCTGGGCCTGGCTGGGGTGATGGCACACATGCCCACAGAGAGGGCTCTGAGTGCCACCTCTGGCACCCGTGCCATAGGTTCGCCACCACTGCTATAGAGCTATACAATGACATTTTAGAATATTGGCCATTGTATTTTCTGTCCTTTTCCTAATACATTCTAGTATGCAGTGTGCACTTTTCTCCACCCTCCTGCAGATCTTGAATGGAGATATGACAAGGTAACCTCATGTGAATGTACCATTGTGTCCTTGTTGCAAAGGGCTCCTTCCACTGACAGCAGCCTTTTTTCCCTTAGCAGGGCTCAGTCCTCCATCTGAAGTAGGCCACCAGCTTTCCATACTGGTTTCACTCAAGAGAACTGGAGTTGGCTGGGTGATTGGGTCTAAATATTCATCCTTCCTTCCCTGCATGATCCTATTTGTGCAATAATTGGATTCATTCTTAATTTGACAGGATCCTGGCGGAATGCCTGCTACAAACTCAAGCTGACAGTACCACAGGGATTCACACTGGGCGCTAGTGAGAAGAGTACTTTGGTGTGTTTGTGTCTTCTGGTTTTTGTCTTATCTGTGGGGTGGGGTGGAGTCACATCAAGAAGGAATGCTACTGTTGCCAACAGAACAGGAAGGATTTAAGTAGTAGGTGTAACTTTCCCAACAGGGATTTGGAATGGTATGGGATAGCCCAGTCTTGTCAGATCTCAGAAGCTAAGCAGGGTCAGTACTTGGATGGGAGACCACCAAGGAAGACTGTGGAGGCAGGCAATGCCCAACCACCTCTGCTTCTCACTTGCCTTTAGACCTCCTTGTTGGGTCACCACAATTTGGTTGCAACTTGACAACGTGTATGTACATAATAGGGATGGGCATGAACTTAAAGCACCTGGTTCGGTTCTGGGTTCAGGGCAGCGGCTGAACCAAACCGAGCCAAAAGGCCCCACCTGAACTGAACTGGTCCAGCGAGTTCTGTTCCCCTTTCTCCTGGGCATGGCTCAGAGGAAGGGGTGGATTGCCTGGAAAGGGTTAAATGGCTGCCAGCCATTTAACCTGTCCATTTTGCTTCCCTCCACTTCAAAGTGTGGGGGAGTGAAACCTACGGGTCTAATGGCTTGCAACCATTTAAACCTAACAGCTGGTGGGAGGACCCACACCACTATTAGGTTTAAATGACTGGCAGCCATTTCAACCAAACAGTGGGGTGAGTCTTTCCATAAGCTGTTAGGTTTAAATGGTGATGTGGCTAGCAACCATTTCATTTGGTCCATTTTGCTCCCCTCCCCCGCTTTGAAGCTGGGGGAAACAAAACTGACAGGTGAAATGGCTGCCAGCCATTTCAACCTAACACTGGGGCGGGTCACCTGTTAGGTTGAAGTGGCTGGCAGCCATTTCACTGGTCCTTTTTGCTTCTCCTTGCTTTGAAGCAAGAGGAAGCGAAACTGACCGGTGAAATCACTCACAACCATCTTACAGGCCCTGTGGAACTGCATAAGGTCCCGTAGGGCCCTGATCTCCTCTGGGAGCTCATTCCACCAGGTAGGGGCCGCCACCGAAAAGGACCTGGCCCTAGTCATGGCAAGCCTCGCCTCCCGGGGGCCTGGAACCACCAGGTGATGTGCCCCGGACCAAAGTGCTCTTGGGGGTATATGTGGGGAAAGTTGGTCCCTCAGGTAAGTCAGACCCTGGCCATATAGGGCTTTAAAGGTAAGTACCAGCACTTTGAAATGGATTCGGTATGCTATTGGCAGCCAGTGCAGGGCTTTCAGCCCAGGCTGGATGTGCTCCCACTTGGGGAGACCCATCATCAGCCTGGCCACCGCATTCTGCCCTAGCTGCAGCTTCCAGATCTGCACCAAAGGCAGCCCCATGTAGAGAGCGTTACAGTAGTCTAACCTCGAGGTGACCGTCGCATGGATCACTGTAGCCAGGTCATCGCGGCCGAGGAAGGGAACCAACTGTCGAATCAGCCTAAGATGATAAAATGACAATCTGGCAGTGGCTGCCACCTGGGCCTCCATAGTTAAGGAGCACTCCCAAATTCCTAACCTCCGACGCTGGCACCAATGGTGCCCCATCGAAGGGTGGGAGCGGGAGCCCCAGCCCCGATCCGCTCCGACTCAGGCACAGGACCTCTGTCTTCACTGGGTTTAGTTTCAGCCGACTCAGTCTGAGCCACCCAGCCACGGCCTGTAGTGCCCGGTTCAGATCTTCTGGGTCAGAGCCCAACTGGCCACCCAACATCAGATAGAGCTGGGTGTCATCAGCATATTGATGGCAACCCAGCCCAAACCTCCTGGCAATCTGGGCAAGGGGGCGCATGTAGATGTTGAACAACATTGGGGAAAGCACTGCCCCCTGAGGCACACCACATTCAACTGGGTGCCTCCAGGACTGCTGTTTCCCTATTGCCACCCTCTGTCCCCGACCTTGGAGAAAAGAGGCAAGCCATTGAAGTGCAAGCACCTGTATCCCCACGTCGGCGAGGTGGTGGGTCAGCAACTGGTGGTCGACCGTGTTAAATGCGGCCAACAGATCTAACAACAACAGTGCCGCCACACCGCCTCGATCCAGATGCCTCCGAAGGTCATCAGTAAGGGCAACCAGCACTGTCTCCATCCCGTGACCTGAGTGAAAGCCGGACTAGAATGAATCGAGGACAGAAGCGTCATCCAGAAAGCTCTGAAGCTGTGTCGCCACTGCCCTCTCAATTTGCCCAAATAGGGCAAATTGGACACCGGCGGATAGTTGGCCAATCCAGCTGGGTCCAGAGTTGGTTTTTTCAGGAGAGGACGGACCATCGCCTCCTTGAGTGCCTCAGGGAACTGTCCCTCCAAGAGGGACTTGTTGATAATCTCCCTTACAGCACCTCAAAACCCCTCGTGGCTCGGTTTAATGAGCCAGGAAGGGCACGGATCAAGACGGCACATGGTTGGATGCACAGATACGAGCAGTCTGTCAACTTCCTCCAGACTGAGCGGGTCAGAACATTCTAAACCCTGTAAAGACACACAAGGGGCCTCATGTTCGCTCACTGTTTCAATTGTGGCAGGGAGGTAATGGCGGAGCATCAAGACTTTATCTGCAAAATAGCTCGCAAAAGCCTCACAGCCAATATCCAATTCCCTACTGTTTTGTCTGCCATGGGGCAGAGCTGTCAAAGACCGAATTATTCTAAATAATTGGGCTGGGTGTGAGCTCGCAGATGCAATCCTGGCTGCATAGAACTCCCTCTTAGCAGCCTTGACTGCTATCTCGTAGGATCTCATAAACGTCCTATAAGATGTTCTTGATGCCTCGTCGCGAGCACGCTGTCACCGTCTCTCTAGCTGTCTTAGCTCTCGTTTCATAAGCCGCAACCCCTGGGTATACCAAGGGGCAAGCCTAGAGCGAGAGCACAGAGGGTGCCTGGGAGCGATCTCATTGATGGCTGTGGAGAGTCGGTCACACCAGTCCTCCACGAGCTCATCCTTTGGCGGCGGCGGGGGGGGGGGAATCTTTGAATTCAGCCCATTATGTTTTCCTGGATTTTCCCCGAGGAAAGGTAATTATTCCCAACAGCCTATATAGATGAGAAACTTCCCTCATCTACCTTTCTATAAATGGCTGGGGAGATGGTTTGGTTAGATATTTATAACTTCTACATTAAATGATTTCAAATTAATTGTACTAGTACTAAAATTCAGCATCCCTGTAGAGAGTTGAAGGAGACTTGGAAAAGGGATATCTGCACTAGATTCTCTAGAGACGGTGTAATTAGCATGTTCACCTCTGCTAAAGTGGTTTTGCAGGATTCTGTATATTTCGAAAAACCTACATAGCCTGTTTGACCAGAATAAGACAAAAGGTATACCTGTACAATGCAGGGTGTTGACTTTCTCTCAGATCACTTTCAGTTCTCTAAAAAACAGTTTCTTTCTCTAGCCATACTTAGCAGTTCCTGTTTTGATATCTATGTATTACTTTTATATGCTTTTCCATTTTTATGCTGCTTTTGGATTCACTCAGAGCTGCAAACAGAAAGATATTAATAACCTAAGAACGGAGAAGAAAGATAGCACAGACGCTAGCAGCACCTGTGTAGAACTATTTTACTTCATATTCATCAGTCTTTTTGGAAAGGATCAGAACATTTGATAGCTTTTTTTTTACACTCTTGTTTCACAAAATGACTAATTTATAAGGGGCTTTTTAAAAATATGCGTGTTTATCACCACCTCCAGAAGCACAATTAGGCACGAACCTGTATGTCTAAGCCCTTCTTACTAATATCACATATCTAAATTAGAAACTAATTATTTGGAACTAGCACGAGCCTTCGTTTCAACTTTTCTGTTTCTATAATCAACCATATTTTTGTAATTTCTCCCCCATTATTTCTGGTCTTCTTACCTTTCTAATACCAGGTTCCATGAAGTATTGAAATCAAAGAGCTGAGAAATTGTATATACTCTTCTTGTATTTTATTTGCATAAAAGAAAGTCTGTACTGCAACCAACTGCAACTGCCAGTTTGGTGTAGTGGTTAAGTGCACGGACTCTACTCTGGGAAAACCGGGTTTGATTCCCCACTCCTCCACTTGCACTTGCTGGATGACCTTGGGCAAGCCATAGTTCTGGCACAGCTGTTCTTGAAAAACAGCAGTTTCTGTCAGAGCTCTCTTAGCCCCACCTACCTCACAGGGTATCTGTTGTGGGGAGGGGAAGGAAAAGGAGTTTGTGGGCTGCTCTGAGACTCCTTTGGGTAGTGAAGGGTAGGGTATAAATCCAATCTCCTCTTCCTCTTCTTCTTAACAAAACGGAGCATGCAAATATTTGATGCACTGCACAAAAATGTATTGGCCTACATCCTACCACTCCACTAAACAAAGGGTGAAGTTTTCCTCCTGCCCAAAGAGGTTTCTTCCAACAGAAGAGCCTTGGGCTAGAGCAGACATGTCAAACATATGTCCCAGAGGCTGGAACCAGCTCATCCAGGGCTCTTATCTGGCCTGCGAGCAACTGGGGGGAAAACCAGTCCAAATGTGGATTGGGCCTATATTAGGGTATTATACCCCCTACTGAGGTCCCTCTCTTCCCTAAATGTAGGCCCTCCTCAGGGTCTTCCCCAAGATGACCAGGGATTGTCCAACCCAGAGTTGACAACCATTAGGGAGGAGGAGGGCTGGCTTGGCCCCAAGCTCTGCTGAGGAGGGGTGTATGGTTCACGGTCAGTGGTAAAATATCTCTTGTACCAGGCATTACATTTTATGGCACACATGGCCTGGCCCGACAAAGTGACATTTATGTCAGATCCGGCACTCGTAACAGATGAGTTTGACACCTCTGGGCTAGAGGAACTTCTTCCAGCCCAACATGCCCATTATCTCTTTTAAAATGTAAATAAACTGAAGTTCTTCTTTTTCTTTTTGGCTATTGGCTTTATTACCAAAGTTATGTTAAATGCATAGGTTCGGTGCACACACAGGAGGTGCAAATGTTGAGGTCTATGACGGGGACAGTGGACACAACCCTGCTCACTTCCCTTAAGTTCATTAGATATAACTTCAGACCATAAGAATAGAACTAATGTTCAGTGGAGGAGGGAGGGCAGCATGATATAGCCCAGATTTATCAGCTTTTGGAAGCTATACAGGGTCAATAGATAACAAGATCTGAAGATCACATTACAGGAAGACAGCAGAAGGACTTGTAGTTAGCATAGGTAGACTAGGAACTTCCCACTTTTTCAGGTTGTGTCCTTGCTATCTCCTAATTGGGTCTTCTGGGGACTTCCTGCTCCTAGAGCTCCCTGTTGCTCTTTGTTCCTCTCACAGCAGTTAGACTGGTTAATTTAGACTTTCTCTTTGTATGTTCTATAACAGTTTGTTCTTCTGTAATAAACCTACATATTTTTTCTCTAAACAATCAGTGCTCCACCTCCTTTGCATATTTAAACTCCGACAACAAGTACCCAGATGAGAGATCACCTAGGAAGGCTCTACGTAGGAAGCATGGTGTAGTGGTTAAGAGTGGTGGCCTCTAACCTGGAGAACCGGGTTTGATTCCCTACTCCTCTACATGAAGCGTACTGGGTGACCTTGGGCCAGTCACAGTTTTGATACAACTCGCTCAGCCCCACTTACCTCACAAGGTGACTGCTGTGGAAAGAGGAAGGGAATGGGATTGTAAACTGCTTTGAAATTCCTTACGGTAGAAAAAAGTGGGGTATAAAACCCAACTACCTTTCTTCTTCAAACCACCTTTGCCTTGAAAACCCCTCCCTGGGTTGCCGTAATTCAGTTGCAACTGGACGGCACTTACATAAATGTTTAGTGGAGTTTTAGGCTATGATCCTATGCATACTTACTTGCGAGAAAGCACCATTTAATTTAGTTGTACTTTCTTTTGTGTCAATGTGCTTCAAACCATGGTGTAGGCTTAAAGTTACAACAGACTATGGGCTGGATCCCACCAAGGAGGGTTCTCATATAACCACCAAAAACAACTAAGATGAGGGATTCTAGGACTTGCATGAACAAAAGCCATGTGGGATGGAGGTGGTATTAAGGAGGGGAATTGGGTGAGATCTGTGTCCCTGACAGTTGGTGGAAAACATGTAAATGCTCAAGTTCATATATTCAGTTACTTCTTATAATTTAACAAAGTTTGAGTCCAGTGGCACCTTTAAGACCAACAAAGTTTTATTCAAAGTATGAGCTTTTGTGTGCATGCACACTTTTTGCTCATACCTTGAATAAAACTTTGTTGATCTTAAAGGTGCCATGGGACTCTAAATTTATTCTACTACTTCAGACCAACATTGCTGACCATCTGGATCTATCTTCTTATAATTTAGGTTAGCATATGACAGATTTTCTCCCATCCTTGGGTAGTGATCTAGGTGATTACTGATGGCATAATAACTGCTGTTGGCTATTTTACATATTCAGATTATTAATCTGAATATAAAAATTGTTAATCTGAATCATATAAAAGATTAAGATGAAAATACTAATGTTCTCTTGGTGTGAAATAGAGCTATAGAAGCTTTCTCTTCTTAATAAACTTAATAAATAAAGATTGTGAAACAATCTTAGGATGCATTAAAAGAAGCATTGTGTCCAGATCACGGGAGGTGGTAGTTCCGCTCTATTCTGCTATGGTCAGGCTCCCATCTCTGGCCTCAGCTCCTGCCAACCTAGCAGTTCAAAAGCAAGAAATTGCAAGTAGATAAATAGGTACTGCTTCGGTGGGAAGGTAACAGCGTTCCATGCACCTCTGTGTTTAGTCATGCTGTCCACATGACCACAGAGAAGTCTTCAGACAGCTCTGGCTCTTCCGCTTGGAAACGGAGATGAGCACTGCACCCTAGAGTTGGATTCGACTAGCTTTCAAACAAGGGAAACCTTTTGTTTTCAGATCCTAGTCTGAAACTCTAACCACTACACCATACTGGCTTTCATGGGGTGACCGCTGTTGACCAGTAAGAAGCAACCAGGCCTGGGTGAGTCATGCAAGTTGGGTAACAGCAAGTTGTCTAGTGGTTGCTGCCAGACCTGGTCACAATGAGTCCTTCCTCAAAGGTGAAAACAGCTCTGGAAAGCAGCCCTCTGCTATTTACTCACAGAAACCAAGGTTTGAATGCACATAGTACTGTGGGCTTGCCCAGCAATAGCCACTGAGGGCATTTGTTTCTTAAACCATTTGTGTTATTTGCGGGGTTAACCTCCTGCTGATTTTTTTTTAATTTCAGATCCCCCCCCCCCTGCAAACCTGGGGTGTTTTCCAGGTTTGTAAAAAGATCTGCCTTGTCCGTTCATGGCTCCAGTCTCTGGATTTAAGTATCCATAGATCTGGCAATGTTGTGAATTAGATATACTGATTAAATGAAGATCTGTGTCTCAGAACCTGAATTTTGAAATTACGGTTGGCAGCTCAAAATGTTAATGTTTGAATTGTAGGTTTAAAGATTATTTTTTTTTAATTTTAATGGTGCATCTGAGTTTTTGGTGTTGCTGGGTACAAATATTTAAATATTGATTATGAATTTCAGCAAGACCCAAATATCCCACAATATAACTATACGTCTGTAATAATTATACACCTTTTCCTCATATTAGGGATCTAATGATGGTATAATTGTAAAGTGAGTGGTCTGGGGCCTGAGCATCTCTGGGACCATCTCCTCTGGTATGTCCCCGGGAGAGCGTTACGCTCTGCTGAGAGCAATCTGCCGGTGATCCCTGGCCCCAAAGGTATCTGGCTGTCCAACTTCCATCAGGGCCCTGCAGGACTTAATGCAATTCCTCAGGGCCCATAAGGCAGAGATGTTCCACCAGGCTTTTGGTTGAGGACGGCGACGGTTTTCCATCATAGCTGGCACCCTCCTCCTTCCTTCCATTCTGGCCGCTTCATCCTCCTCCTTAACCCGCCCACGAGACAGAAGAACAGTCCGGAGCAGGTTCTAGATTAAATTATGGATGCCATCTGGAAACTATTAAATTAAGAATAACTGATCCGTTGATTTTAATTTGTATTTCTGTAAGTTTTTAACTTGTAAATCGCTCCGAGCCCCGTGTACTTAGGCACTGGGTGATTCAGAAGTGATGATGATGAGTATCCCAAGCATAGTTTTAAAAATTCATGAGGGTGAATTGTCTAATATCAACTTTAAAGGTGAAAAGTGATACCTGCATTTTTTTGACATTTAAAACTTTGAGGCTTACTGTGCACTTTTGTTCCAGTTTTCTTTTTAAATACACCATTTAATGAACCTGCTGCCGTTTTGCCATGCATGTACTCCGAGATTTGGCCCTGCCCACCCTCGTGTTGAAACAACTCATTTCAGAAGGGAAAAGAGAGAGAGAGAAAAGCAAGGAAAAACTTGACAGGGCTGAAACCGAGGCCGTGAGGGGTGGGACAGTTAAAGAAGAGATCTTGACAGAGAGGGAGCTGAAGGAGCTGCGTTTTGTCAGATAGATTTATAAAATATATTTCTTGAAGCAGTTCCCAAGGGAAAGGAAATACATCCAGGTTATTGTTTGTTGGAAGAGTAATCTTCTCAAAGATGAGTATTTCTCTTGGAGGCTCCCAGCAGAGAGAGATGCACATTCATTGTAATAGCGATCAGACAAGCACAAAACGAAGCTTTTCCCTTTAAAATCGCCAACAACAATGCTGGGGTTAAAAACCATTGTCTCTTGGTCAAACATATTTCCTTGTCCTCGTAAGTGTAATTAATTGCACTTAATTAACTCTGGCTCTTTACCCCCGATGCAATCAGCCCAAACGGATTGTTGCCGCTTTCTTGAGCCTCAGAGGACACAAGCCAGTCTATTTATCTCTCTGCCTTGTCTGGTTAAAGGGGGGCTAAACACATAATGCTTTATACAGAGTGCACAAATGGGACAGGATTCAAGTTTCTTTCTTGTGCATTTGTACATACGTGTATATATATATATTGCTATCTTCTAGGAGTTTAAATTAGAATAAATGTATTGCCTTACCTAAGCCCATACAGAGTTACAAATAAAAATCAGTATGTGAATAAAAAAAAGAGAGCTGATAAACAGCCTGTGAAAACAGTTATCTATCATCCCAGGTAAAAGGGAATTGAAGTAATTTGTCCAGCCTCTAGTCAACAACATACCTGACAATAAAGGTTTTGCCGGCAAATCACGGCTGCCAGTGCATGTGTAGCCACAACGTAGGTAATATCTTTAGTATCGTTTCCTTATTATGGCATTCTATCCCGCATTTTCTCAAAGGAGCTCAGGAACTGTGCATCGTTCTCCTCTATTCAGCTTTATCCTCACAACAATATGGGAGATAGGCCAGGCTGAGAGAGAAGTACTGGCCCACATTTGCCCAGCGAATTTCATGGTTGAAGGCGGGCTAGAGACAGAGTGGTGCAGTGGCTGGATTAGGCCTTAGAAGACCTGGGTTCAGATCCCTACTCAGCCATGAAATTTGTTGGGTGACTATGGTCCAGTAAGTCTCTCTCAGCCTCAAGTAGAGTGAGATAAAAACGGGACAGAGAAATAGAACTTGGGTATCCCTGACCTCTGGCCAACCATTATGCCACGCTAGCTAGTGCTACCAACTCCATTTTGGGAAGTTCCTGGAGATCTGGAAGTGATGGCTGTTAAGAGAGGAACTTGGGGAAGAATTTCACCACAGATCTATGGTATACCATAGAGTCTGCCCTCTGAAGCTGCCATTTCCTCCAGGGGAAATGATCTCTCCGGAGATCAGTTGTGATTCTGGGGAAACTCCTGGTCCTACCTGGAGGCTGGCAACCCTAACACTAGCTGTAGCACATACCAACAGCCATTCCACTTTGACTAGCTTACATTAACCCCCAGGTAAGATAAATAATTCGTTGGTGTGGAAACTCAGTCTAGCAATAGAGAACGCCTTCCCGGCCACATTCCCACAAATGCAAAACCTGGATCATAGCACGGATGAAGCAATGGCCATTCAGACACTGCAGAAGTTGCTGCAACCTTAATCAAATGACAGCTCTTCTTACAAAGTTGTTGGAAGCAAGCTAAAACTGAAATTCAGACCATTTTAACTGAGAAAAGAAAGATTTCCTTCACTGAAGAACACTAAATAACTGCTTTCCACTTTCTGAACCCTTTGTACGTTCTTTTATCACCAAGTTGTAGCCTAAAACATCTTCTTTTAGATTTAAAACAGCAGCTGAATCTGGAGAAATGGCAGCACAGCTTCTCCCACCCAGCCCTTTCCAGGCCCATTTCCTCCCCACGGTGACAGATCATGGAAAGAGGGATGGGTAACAGAACCCAGAAAGGGATGGGGCAGAGAAACCATCTCTGGCTCATATCCAGAAGCATGTATAAAGACAAATATGGTCACAGTCCGTAGACATGAAAAGATAGAGCGACAGGAACTGTGTAAAGTGCGCTCAATGTTTCTTTAACGATAGCAATAATGTTATAAATATGAACATTACAAAAGTGATACTAATACATTCAAATTGTAAATCCAGTTACATAAGATAGAAGATAACAGTGACGGCGGAAAGCTTGTGTCGAGGGCTGACTTTCAATAGATCGCAGCGAGGGAGCTGCTCTGCTACGCACGAAACCCCAACCCAGAATCAGGTCGTCTACAAATGATTTAGCACCGGGTTCCCCACGAACGTGCGTAGCAGAGCAGCTCCCTCGCTGCGATCTATTGAAAGTCAGCCCTCGACACAAGCTTTGAATGTATTAGTATCACTTTTGTAATGTTCATATTTATAACATTATTGCTATCGTTAAAGAAACATTGAGCGCACTTTACACAGTTCCTGTGGCTCTATCTTTTCATATCCAGAAGCAACTGCAATTCTAGAGGTTAAATGAGAGTTTTCTGGCTGTGATCAAGCAAAGCTGATTGTTCCCTGTACGGCTGCCCACTTTTTTTTGTTGTTTAAGTTCTAATGCCAGATGGGCTTGCTTCCAGGGTGACATGGGTGGGATCCAACCAGCTTTGGTGGAAAAGGGACCCCTTTTGAGCACCTGAAAAGGCTATGCTGGGGATCATGGGGCCTCCATGGACAAAAGCCATATGGGGTAGAGGCTACTAAGAAGGAGAATTAGGTGAGAGTAAGCTTAAAAGCTGTCTGAGATCAAACTCATAGTTGCCATTTTATTTTCAATGCAATGGCTGATGGGAAGAGAAAATGCTGAGCAGCTGGTCCGTCCAGACTTGCAGCCTCGATCCTGTTTGCCAGAAACATTATTGTCACACACATAACCTGTTGATGTTGAGGCTCTCTTTTACTTTAGTCCCCTCATCTGCCAGATGGCAAGGCCAGAACACTTGTCAGACTGGGACTGTTGGAAATAATTTTGTGTGGATTGGGAATATTTTCAGTTACTAATATTTTAGACCCAGATGTAGTTTGGTTCAGATCCCCATTACTTACAACCGTGAGTCCCTAACTCTTTCCTTCAAGGCAGCGCTTCCGCCTTACCAACCCTATGGGATTAAGATCTTCTACCCCTAAAAACTCAGCGTTGTAGGTCTTGAGGGAGCAAGGGAGATAGGGGTGTTTTACAACTTTCCTGGCTGAAATGAGGTCTGCGTCAACCACTTAAGTGCTGCATTTCCCAGAAGAGCTATTGCCACTTGGCTGCTCCATTAAAGAGAGCTCTCCTTGCTGGATTTTTCTCTAAATTGTTATTTAATTAAAATGGAGTGACTGTAAATTACTTTACATTTCTCAGTTCAGTTACCTTAACTGTAGGCTATGGGCAGCCCTCTGACATGGTGAAGTGCCCAAATCAGCTTAGAGTTGCAAGCAGGCTTACATGTCCCTGATGACGGGGCATGTTGGTAGGAGATGTAGAGAATTCCCAGGGCGTGATGGTCACATCCGGTCAGACCCCTTTGGCACTTCTTCATACAAATGACATCCACTTTGAAATGAACCGCAAATGCTGTGGAGCTGAGAGTCCTAATTATTTCAAGTGTAGAATACCCACCTTTTCTCCCCCTGACAAGGCTTCTGTGTCTTTCACTGCTGCCCGATGGACAGAATATTTCATGGCAAATGTTTTTTTTAATGATGCAGAGATGATGTAATGGGGTGGGAGGCTCCCAAAGGCAGAGGAGCTCTGCAAATGATGGAAGAGGGTGTGTGTGTTAGTCTCCCTAACAGGATTGCACCCTGGGAGGTTTTTCTTTTTTCAGTGGCACCATTAAGACCAAGTTTTATTCAGGCACAAGCTCTCCCTCCTCTGCAAGGACCGATCTGCACGTTTCCCCCCCCCCCATAGCTAGTAATCCAAAACAGTCCAGTGGAGCCTGAGTGGTGGATGTTGCCTTCTGACACACTTCTGGTGATGTCAGGGGGTGTGGCATATGCAAATGAGTTATGCTAATGAGCTCCTGCAACTCTTTTTCTACTAAATTACCCCTGAGTATACATCATTCTCCCTTCCTCCATTTTATCCTCACAATAACCCTGTGACTAGCCCAAGGTCACCCAGCAAGTTTCCATGACAGAGGGGGGATTTGAACCTGAGTCTCCCAGATCCTAGCCTAACCAGCACACCGAGAAAGAGCATTCCTATGAGAGGAGAGCCATGCAAAGCAGAGACACGATAAGTTCTTGACCCCGCTGCCCCATGGCCCAGTCAGTTCTAAAGCAAGGCTTGACATGCTGACCATAAAGCACACGGAACACTTGAGGGGAGCTGAGTGTGATAGTTTATTTATGCTCTGGAAGCAGTTTGTTGGCACAATGGCGAGACAACCCCTGGAAACACAGAGAAGCAGGCCAGGACGTGGAAGCTTTGTAAGCACAAGATTATGGCCATTATCACCAATTACTGTTTCCTTTCCTTTCCCATTGTATTCTAAGGATTTTAATTTTGATCATGCCGAGTCTTGGGGTTTGCTGGAACAGCTTGAATATGTGGATTGAGCTTCCACTGGAAGGCTTCTGAAACGAGTGTCCCGTGTTCAACAGCTGACGAATCATTTTCAGTCTACCTTTCCCTCCTTTCCAATCCCAGGGAAGCCTGAATAAATATACCACTGCCTCTGCCCCCCCCCTTTCATTCTGTTTGGTGGCCTTGGAGGAGAAGGTATTCTCAGCACCGTCTGGGAATCAACACTGTAAACAAACGCACAGGGAGCGTAACGATGACTCCAAACAGAGATAAGGGCAAGATTTTCCCAGGGGTTACGTGGGAGAGCCTGTGGTGGGTGCAGACAGGCCTGGGCCACTGTCTGAGCTGCAGCGGGTGCTAGGAAGGAAGTCTCCCAATGGTGAGTTTACCGGGCCTCTCCAAGCAGCCGCATTACAAAGCAGACAGGAGAGGGCTGGACCCTGCTAGACCTTGCAGGAATCAATCGGAGGAAGCCTGATGCCATAGAGCCGCTTCCTGTCGTCTGTGTGGGAAAACTAGCCGGAGTGTAAAGCCCAGCCAACAATTAGACAATAAATTATGACAAACAGGAAAAATAGCACTCCAGCTCCCAAAAATCAATGGCTGGAGCTCCCACAGCATTCAGGGCATTGACAAGTGAATCACGTTTGAAACAAAAAGCATTGGATTGGGGAAAGAATGGGGGAGCCTTATCTGTACTAGGGAAAAGTTCCTTTTCAGCATGAAATCAGTGAAGTTAGCAAGAAAAATGGTCACTGCATAAAGTGAAGGAGGGGTGGGTTTTTCCTCTAAAAGTAAGATTTTTGTTTAAGTTGGTAGATAAATCATCTGATTGTAGAGGAGAGAAGGCCTGCCGGTCAAAGAACTTGCTTAGTTGCCTGGTCAAAGGGTTTCTACCAGTGCAAGGGAGGGAATTACTACCCCACATTCCTACAGTGACAAATTTAGACTGTGATTTAGCTTGAATGAGGGGATATGCCATAGGGAGACAGGAAATTATGCCTGGCTCCCACCCCCCACCCCCCACCATGGGCTCACTGCTTGAACTTCCTTTTCGTTCCCCTGGTCCTGTATTCTAAAAACATTAAGGAGATGGGGCAGAGAGCAACCATGGTATGGCTTTGCACACACATACCTTGAATAGACCTTCGTTGGTCTTAAAGGCGCCACTGGACTCTACATTTGCTCTACTGCTTCAGACCAACACGGCTGACTACCTGGATCTATCTTCATGGTATATGGACTGTTGTCCTTTGGGGGACTAATCATGTCATGTGGACACTTAAGAAAATGATTGCAACTGGCCAATGCAGGCCAGCATAGTGGAGCAGTGATAGGACCAGAGTAGAATCTGGGAGAGTGAAACTCAAATCCCCATTCGCTGCGAAATGCAGTGGCTGTTGCAGAGCTCGTCACACTCTCCCTCAGCCCAACATCCCCGTTTTGTTGAGAGGATAAAATCGAGCAGGGGGTAAAAACCTCTGCATGGCCCCGAGATACTCGGAGGAAAAGTGGGCTAGAAATGTATTGAGTAAATAATAAAATAAATGGCATGTATCCCACCCCACTGCAGGTTCCCACTCTGCTTCTTACAATGTTCCTGAGGATTTGCTGACATTCCCCCACCCCCCACCCCCAGAACAAACTATGGGTGAGGGAAGTGGGAAAGTCTTGATTTACGAAGTCCACAGATTTACAGAGTCCACAGATGGTTGGGTAAGCTCCAGTGTTAGCAACAAAGATATCCCAGGAGGCGATAAGATTACTGATAATTGTGAAGCAGAGCACACACAAATGTCATTTCTAAGGAGCCTAGAATGGCAAGGAAAACCTCCATTTAAGGGTTTTTTTAAAAAAAATTAATGAATGGCGACACCACCAATTCATTACATTTAATGATTTAACGTAGCTCCATCGAAGCCAGAGAAATTAAACACTGTAATACCAGAGAATCAGCCAAGTGCCCTCTTCATAAATGTATATCGGATGCATTTTTTCCCTTTAGATGTAATAAATCATCACTTTATGGACACGGGCAAATGTAAAGCTATCTGATATTTGATCAAGACCTCCTGCCCACTGCAGCAGTGACAGAATAATCTGCTATAAAACCAGCGGCAGGTCAATTTATGACACCTGGGTGCATGTCCCACAGGGGAGACTTGTTTGACACCTCGTATTGATGCCAGCACTTCATGAAAGTCAATCGGGTAGGCTGTGAGTGGTAGAAATTAATGAATGCCCCTGTTGTTCTGGCGCTTCACGAGGACTACACTGTGGTTGCTGCAGACTGGAATATATGCAGACTCCAACAGGATGTTTCCCCCTGTTGTCTTGTGTTGTTTGCATTCTGTTGTCTTTTTCTGTAAAATGCTTCCCATCATGCAGAGAGACACATGTGAAAGCATTCCCCTCCCCTTCATTTGAATCAAAACAATTCCTTCAATTTATAGCACTAAGGGAGGAGGAGGAAGAAGATATTGATTTATACTCTGCCCTTCACTACCCAAAGGAGTCTCAGAGTACCTTACAATTGCTTTTCCCTTCCCCTCCCCGTAACAGACACCCTGTGAGGTAGGTGGGGCTGAGAGAGCTCTTTCAAGGACTGCTCTCGAGAGAACAGCTCTGAAAAAAACTTGTAACTGACCCAAGGTCACACCAGAAGGTGTGAACGTGGAGGTGTGAGGAATCAAAACTGGTTTTCCCAGATTAGAGACCACACTCCTAACCACTACACCAAACTGGCTATCAGTAGGGGAAGGGAGAACAACCCTAAGGCTTATGCTGGCTAGCATAGAAGCATGTTGGTAGAAATATTTGAAATCGTGTTTTTTATATGCACAATGTACTCTTTTCATACCGCAAAGGCTTATTTGCAGTAACAACTCAAGCCATTGGGAATAAGGGAAATAGTTAAATAAATGCAGACGTATTTGAAGAGCATTCTTTTTTTAAAAAAAAATATGTAATATTGCATATATCCTCCAAATGTAAAGACATGGCACTCAGTTCTCCATAGCAAATGCTTTAAGTCTCTAACAACTAACTTACATTATTAGTCCAGCATCAGTGTTACAACACACACACAGAGACAGACACACACACACAAAAGCATGATGTGCCACAAGGCAATTTACCCCAACAAGGTAATAATGTGTAATGTGTGTGCAGGTATTTCCCCACCTATTAGATGGTAATTTTCTTTGGAAATGTTGTTTACTGGCTGCAACAAGAATACGAAGAAACTACATGTTGAAATGTTATGAAGCCATTCAAACACGTACCCTTGTGTGTTAATTGCTGTCAAGTCGCTTCCAGCTTATGGCAACCCGATGCATTAAGGAGCTCCAAAACATCCTCTTGTTACCCTTGCTCAGGTCTTGCAAACTGAGGGTCGTGGCTTCCTTGATGCAGTCAGACAATCTCATGTCGGGTTGTGTCTTCTTCTTTTCCTGCCCCCTTCAACTTTTCCTAGCATTATTGTCTTTTCCAGTGACTCTTCCCTTTTCATAATGTGACCAGAATACAATAGCCTCAGTTTAGTCATTTTACACATACCTGTGCCCTCATCCAAAATTCCTATGTGCCCACAGGTTGGTGGGACCACTTAGTTTGGTATGACTTGCTCCTAAGGAAAATCTGCCTTGGGCTGCAGCCTTCAAATATGGCAGTGATAGTAAAGGAGCACATCACAGTTTTTAGAACCAGAGATACGCTGACATTCTCAGTATTTTTCACAAAGTCTGTACGCAGAGAATCACAGGCAATAGCACAGCCAGCTCTGTCACATTTCAGAGGCACGCATGATTGCAGTTGCAAGCCAGAAGAGGGCGGCATACACCAGCACTCCAAACACCAATCCCGGCACCTGAACCTTCAACAAGTGGTTTTTTTGGGGGGGGGGGGGGAGGAAATCTTGTTCTATAAAGATGAGCCTATGATTCCATGATTTTCAAGACGTTCACCGCATTTCTTGAAAATGTATGATAAAGATGTGGCTAAAATGTATATGGTGAAAAGAATAAATCGACCTAGACAAAAATGATATTTTAAGATGTATTTTATTAGGTAGGGTTTCTTAAACTTTCCTAAAAATAGGACAAGGTTGGAGTCCGGTGGCACCAACAAAGCTTCATTCAAGGTATATGCTTTCGTGTGTATGCACATTTCTTCTGTATCTGAAGATGTTTGCCTGCACATGAAAGCTTATACCTTGAATAAAACTTTGTTGGTCTTAAAGGTGCCACTGGACTCCATCTTTATCACTTCAGACAAACACAGTTGTCCACCCGAATCTATTCCTAGAAATAGTTAATATTGACATTCTGACCTGACAGAATAACCCACGGGCCATACACATTCAACCAGGAAATGCGACATCTTACCACTTCATTGTCAAAGGGGTGTACATCCCTCATTAGCAACCTCCCTTTTGACCTAGGTTGCTTGCTTTGTTTTCCCTTGCCTTGGCTGCACAGGGTATTGGAGCAGAATTGCCTTCATACTTCCCTCTTTTATCCCCTCCCAACCTCCTGTCCCCAGGAGTCAAGTATTCAAAGTGAAACGAAGCTGGATGTGCGGCCGCTGCTGAATTGCAGAACTCATTTGCCAGCTATGGGATGTTTCCCTCCCTGCATCGTCTTGGTTTGCAGTTTTACCTCTTTGACTCAGCTTTCTCTTTGCAGGTGAAGTGGGGGAGAAGTGAGCGGTAGGAGCGGTAGTCTTATCTGCGGAATCTGGTTTCTCCTGCTGTCTCCCTTCTTGGGTCAGGTTTCTTACTAGCCCACTGTGAGTTTCATTACATTTTTCTCCTTTTGTTTTAGTACAGTTCCTGGTCCAAATACTCCTTTTGTGGCTCAAATCTCCTGTCTGTCATTTTGTGCCATTCAAAGCCTCTTCTGTGCCTCTTGATCTTCTGGATGGTTTATTGTTCCTCGGCCTGGCTGCTCCAGTGAATTTAGACCCCTACTTTTTGTTAAAGCTACACCCGTACATAAAGAAGGCACGCACCTGACAATCCTACGCATCCGCAAAACATTGTTGTTGTTTTTTAAAAAGCTGGACAGAAAGAAAGAAAAAAAAGTTTACAGATTTACACTGCACATGAAAATGTCCCACTTTCCCCCAGAGTCATTATTTTTAGTGTATTAGAATGGATTCCCCAAGGGAGGCAGGCGTGGAGCAGACTTTTACAGAAAGCCAGGATGACACCTTTCTTTATCGGAGTTTTGTCCATCTGGATAAACTCTTTGTGGGCTTTTTAGTTTAGTTTTGTTTTTTACTGTTTTATTTTGTTTTTAAACTACAAACATTATTTCAAAAGGGGGCGGGATAGGCCTGGCCCTTGGACCCTGCTGGCCCCGATGTGTTCTTCCAGCACATCTTGCACCATGAGAAAGTGCCTCGCTCTGGAAAAATGCCTTGCTGCCTGCAGACTACAGGATCTGACCCGTAGTTAACCTCCAGCGGTTTTGTAATGGTGCTAACCAAGGGCTGTGGTTCAGCTTGACTGTTTGCATTTACACCTCTGCCTTTCCCTTTCCTTTTGTACCAAGGGCTGTAGTCAGGTGGCACACACACACACACACACCCTTGAGCAATGCTGCTGATCTTATCGAGCGCAGAAGTTTGCTTTTCCCTCAGGTATTTGACCTGAGCAGGGGATTTCCAAATTCACCTCAGAATTTAATTCTAGGCTACTTAGGGACAAAGTATTGCAGCTGCACCCCAGCCCAAGTAATTGCCAAAGTCTTGTAGAACTTTTAGAACTGTAGAGGTCTTTTACGAATGGCAAAATTCTTCAGTCTTTTATCTGAATTTGAGCAGGAACCTGAACATCTGCCTTGAAATTTTGCTTCGGTAAAATCATGTGGTAATGCTGATTGGAACTTCCTGCAAAGCGCCCATTGCCTCTTTGATCAACGTTGTGCTTTTCTTTTTCTTTTGAGAATGGCTAACATGAGTTTCATGCTATGTTTCCTCGAAAGAGGCGCTTTGGGGGGAAAAGGTTAAAAACGTCTTGTCAATGATAGCAGTTTGGGTTGATGCAGGGAGGAGAATATAAAGTATCTCCCACCGCTCTTGGCCAAAGTGCTTACATCCCACATGTAAATACGCCTAATAAATATCAGGGAAATTTAGTCGCTCTGCACTAAATGCCTAACGATGTAGTTAATATGAATCGAGCTCCTTTGTTCCAGTTAATGACTACAATCCAGTATCGAATGTCCAGAGCTATATCACCGTTACGGAGATGCAGCTTTGAAGCTCAACAGGACTTCTTTTCTTCCAAAGGAGCAGCAGCTTTGAAGCTCAACAGGACTTCTTTTCTTCCAAAGGCTGAAGCACAAGGGCAGCCTTCAGACTCCGGCTATTACTGGGAAAGCAGAATGAGGCACCTCCTGTTCAAAAAGGGCTGTGGGCATCTGTTGCACAGGCAAAGGAAACTGGGGGGGGGGGGCGCGGCTGCCACCTCTCCCCTCCCAAGAAAGAAACAGCAAGTCCTCATTTGCATGCCTTAATGGATTTAAATCATTAATATTTAAAGTGCCCCCATTGTCTCTCTCTCTCTCTCTCTCTTTTTGGAAGAAGTCGGGCTGATTGGCAAAACCGTGGGTCAGACGGCAACCTTAATTGGAAGATATGAGTCATTGGAGGGCCTGTAGATGCCCTTCAAACCTTTGCTTTGTTTTACGCATAATGGGGCCTGTGTCATAAAAGCAGATTTACCCCCACGAAGGTTGACAAAGGAACGAGCCAAATTAATCGACATCGACTGAGAACTATAACATGTATTAACTCTACAAAGATCAGGTGGCTCATTCCAGTTTTTATTCCCCCGACTGAAATAGATATATAGAAAAGAAACTATGCCGGATTTTTTGGTGGCGGGGGGGGGGGGGGGTTCCAGCTTTTTCGTTTCATTGAAGGGGGAAGAAACACATTGTTATATGGAGAGCAGGCCGAATCTATAGCCCTGTGTTCAGGCGGAGAAGGCCGTTGTGCATGCATGCTTCCCGTGTAGGCCCTTGTTTTCAAAGCTGGGCCACATTCCCACAGTGGTGTTGCAAAGGCCTGTCTATTCATATCTGTCAGCAGTTTCCAAGTCTGAGCACCCTGCACTTGTCTGGCTCTTTGCCAGATACATGAGATTTGTCATCATGAGTGATATTTTCAGAGGAGGGTTTGTTTTATGTATTTTAGGAGCTTGCACGGATCCTACACGAGGGCTCCTCGTCCTGCTGATTGAAAGTGCAGGCCTGCGGACAGTCTTTCTGCGCCGCTCTGGAGGAAGCATTTGAAGACCCAAGCAGAGAAATGATATGTGTCTGTTGAAACGTCTGAAGATGAAAGGCTGGGACCAGCAGAAAAGATCGTGGAAGAAGTTGGCAGAGCAGATCTCAGTCCTCTCCCCTTTCCCCAGGTAGCCTGCTGTGCTGTTTGCTCTGAAAATCCTCCAGGAGGTCAGGAGAGCTTCTCAAATAAAATGCATTACAGTATAAGGCACTGGCGGGAGGGGTCAGATAAACTTGCTTCGCTCCCCATCCCTCCCTCCCTCCAGTGCCACAAGCTGCTCCCAAGAGAAAGAAGGGATCCTCTTTTCTTATCACTACAGAGCCCTGAACTGCTGCGCATTTTGCTTGCATGGTTCTCTTGACCCTCAGAGAGGACTTCCAAATAAAACAGCATGCTGTTCGGGCAAAGCAGGGGAAGATCTGCTTCCCCCAGTTCCTTCTGGGAATGTCTCCGTTGGATTCAATCCATGGTGCTGAATCAATCAATCCTTATTTGTCATTTTCACGAAACAGTTTTCCCCCACTAGCACTAATGAACCAAACCAAAAGTGACCCTAATGTATCAGTCTAATGCAAATTAGAAAAATAAACTGATTTTTAAAAATATATAAATATCTTTGAAAACAAAATTACACTATGTACTGTTCCATAAAAGGTGTGTTGACCGCTTTCCTGATTTTGTTCACTAACAATAGTGAATATGTTCACTGAGTCTAAATTTTGGGGTTCAAATTTGTTACCTCTAGTGAAGTGAATGAATTGCCCTCTTACAGGAGACCTAGACAGACAACCAAGTGTTTATTTTTATTCTTTATTATGGTCTTTAGACCAGCATACAATTTAATCAGAGATGAAATACAATAATAGAAAATCCGAACTTAAGAGCTTTTAAGATGCAGTTCCCATAATTTGAAAATTAATGCACAAAACTTAGCAACTTGAGATGTGATCTTAGAATTATGACAACAAAGTGTATGATGTCCCTAAAATCCTGAATCTTAAAAATAGGACTTGTTCCAGATGACACTTTTTAAAAAGGCGGTAGCAGTCTTGTTTTCCTCTTGAAGATGGCAGGACTCACATTTCTTTAATTTCTGTGTTATTTCTATCTCTGTCAATTTGGGGGGGGGGGGGTTGCAGCATTTCAAAGGGGTAACTTCTAAAAGCTGAAGTAAAATTCCCAGAAGTGTAACAAACATTGCTGAGCTGAAGTGTGTGCCGTTGACATCACAGGTACGTATTGGACAGTGCTTGTGGCATCACATTCCCCTCATGCGAATTTTTGAAACAGTGGTTTTTGTTAAGTTCAGAGAAAACTGATTGCTCATTCTACCCTTCTGAAAGGGGGGGGGGGAAACACACTCAAGGATACCAGTTGAAATAGCCATGCTTCACGAGTTATTGATGGCAACACGAAGAGGAAAGAAGCTACTATTCCTCTGCTGATGTGATTGTCTGTACCAGCCCTCCCTTCAAGAAGTGATGAAGTGCTGTTAGGGTGCCAAGAGCAAACAACAGACAAAACTAATTCTACTCAGCCCACGTCTACATATATAGTGAGCAAACACTGAAGTTCCCCAAAGAACCACCAGTGACACTGGAGCCGCAGGGTCTCACAGCAATAAATTGCACACAATAATAGAAAGAGTGCAATTATAGCCAATGGTCAGAGGCCACCAAGAAGTTCAACAGTAACGGACAAGCGCTGCAATAAGCAAGTCGACCCGGGGAACGGCAAAACATCCTCTTTCCTTTTACTGAATCCACAGGAAATATGTGCCTGAACTACTGGTGTTTAGGCAGAGGGCAGTGTAAATAGGACAAGTGTGTTTTTAACATACATTCTATAAATAAGACTTAGCACGAATGGGTTTTTAAAAAACATACACACCTCCCATCATACTGGGTTTTGCTATTCGCTGGAAATGGCTTCTCTGAACATCCCCTATGTGAGATGAAGAAATGGCTTCTCTGAACATCCCCTATGTGAGATGAAGAAACAGCTCCCACTGTTTTCTGAGATGAAGAAACATTGTAAACGGATAAACGGAAAAAATACAGAAGAGTGTAGAGCAAATCAATAAATATTCAGGTGATTAGGCTTCGGAACCAGTAATCAAGCCGGAAATCAAATTGATGTGATGAGAAAAATTATATGTGCCCAATTCAGTTTGGTGGGCCAGAGAGCCAGTTTGGTGTAGTGGTTAAGTGAGTGGACTGTAATCTGGGAGAACCGGGTTTGATTCCCCATTCCTCCACTTGTAGCTGTTGGATGACCTTGGGCAAGCCATAGTTCTCTCAGAGCTGTTCTCTGAAGAGCAGTCCTAGAAAGGGCTCTCTCAGCCCCACCTACCTCACAGGGTGTCTATTGTGGGGAGGGGAAGGGAAAGGAATTTGTAAGCCGCTCTGAGTGAAGGGTGGGGTATAAATCCAATCTCCACCTCCTCCTCGTCTTCGTTCTTCATCTTGTACTTATAAACCAGTGGTCTATCCAGGTCAGTATTGGCTAGGGTTGCCAGGTCACCCCAGGTCACTGGCAGGGAATGTGGGGGGGAAGGTTGCCAGATCCAGGTTGGGAAACTCCTGGAGATTTAGAGGTGGACCCTGGGGAGGACAGGGACCTCAGTGGGGTACAAAGCCATACAGTCCACCCTCCAAAGAATCAATTTTCTCCAGGGGAGCTGTTGGGTGGAGCTGATCTCTGTGGATTGGAGATGAACTGTAATCCCAGGACATCCCCAGGCCCCAGCTGGAGGCTGGCATCCCTATGGAGACTGGCAGTGGCTTTCTAGGATCCAAGATGGAGGTCTTTCACATGAACTAGTACATAAACCTTTTCACCGGAGATACCGAGGATTGTATGCAAAGCAGATGCTCTTCCATTAAGCCACAGTTCCTCTCCTTCACCTGCAGATTCAAGCATTACCTTGATGGTGCAGTTGGGACTTAATAGGGGATGGCAATACCCACAGTGTTCCAGCAATATTTAAAGGAAAATGACCATACAGGCAAACTAATGGCCACAGTTATTTCCCATGCCAGTGCCTCCATGTGCGCAACAGCTGCAAAGCATGAAATTATTTCAATAAAAGAAAATTACATCCAATGATGAAATAATAGACTGAAGCTCTTCTACATTGTCCATATTCTTCATTTAAAAAAATTAAACCAATCCTACCCCCACAAGAAGCTTAAAAAAAGGTAATGATTGCTATAAAATTTAATAGTGCTTGTAGTCCTGACCTGGATAGCCCAGGCAAGCCCAATCTCATCAGATCTCGGAAGCTAAATGTAATGTATTGAAATGATTACATGAATCACCTCATAGGACTCCCATGTTAAGCTTCAAGCCAGACCAGGGCTCCTCTGAGCGAACTTCCTATTGGTCGCTTCGTAACAGCGACCAATCAGAACGATACCATTCCCTAGGAGGGAAAGACTCCCATTGGTCTTTATTCTAGCAATCTCATTGGTTGTTATTTGTAAATAGGCGTGGCTACATTAGCCCGGTTATGTTTAAAAGGAGCATAAGCTCCCACTGTTTTCTGTTCTGGTTTCTTACTGAGTTAGTGCTTGCTCGTTACTTCCAATAAAGCTGAATCACTTGCTGAATCACTGTACGAGTCCTTTGTTAGCGCGATCTAACAATTGGCGACGAAGGTGGGATGTTAGAGCAGGTAGGCAGCCCTGCGGACATCCACACTTCGGACTCGGAAGAAAGCGGGCAGAGCACAGCAGCCGATCCGGCGGAGGCGCCACCAGCTCCGGTGCCCAAGTCTCCCCCGATGGCTGGAAGCCAGAAGTTCGAGTGCTTCGAACCCTCCTCAGAAGACTGGGACTCCTACCTGTCCAGGTTCGAGTTCCATCTGGAGACCCACGACATCACCGATGAGGCGAAGAAACGAGCATGCCTCCTGAGTTCCTGCGGGAAGGGGACCTTCGACATAGCCAGGTCGTTGGTGGCCCCAACTGATATAAAGACTGTCACCTACGCTGACATCACGGAGAAGCTTAAGGCTCACTATTCTCCACAACCGTCGGAGATCGCCTGCCGGCACGCTTTTTACAAGCGGAACCAGGCCGGAGGCGAGACCATCGCAGATTTCGTGGCGGCCCTTCGCAAAGCCGCACGGCCATGTAATTTCCACAACGTGGAGGAAGCCCTCAGAGACCGTCTCGTCTGCGGTCTCAAAGATGAAAGGCTGCAACAGAGGCTGTTCGCCCGCACCACCCTGACCTGGGCAGTGGCCTACGAAGAGGCCGTGGCCGCGGAAGCAGCGGAGAAGTCCACGAAGGAGGTCCGCCAGCGGGTGGCAGAGCCCAGTATACACGCTCAACGAGACAGCGAGGGCGAAGACGCGGATGATGACGTCAACGCGGTTCGAGGCAAGCGGACCCCAGCGAAGACTACCAACGTCAAGCCTTGCTCCGGTTGTGGCGGGAAGCACCAGCGCGGCTCCTGTTGGGCTCGTGATGTCGACTGCAGAGCGTGTGGGCGGCGTGGTCATCTGGCCAGAGTCTGCAGATCAGCGAAGAAGGATCCCTCAACTAACAACCGGTCAGCGCAGAGGGGCACTCCAGTCAGCACCCAAGGCAAGACCCGTTCCTCAGCATCGGAAGCAAGCTGCCAGTTGACGGCGACCTTGTCGAGCGCATCGGCCGTAAATCGCACCAGCAGCCAGGGCAAGATCACCGTGACTCCACTCCTCGACGGCCGACCCTGTACAATGGAGGTGGACTCAGGATCGTCCGTGACGGTGATTTCTGCCGCGTCCTGGCGCCAGTTGTTCCCGAACCGAAGCCGGCGGCGGCTCCAGCCTGCGGGAACCAGAGTGTCCGACTTCCAGGGCAACCGAATTCCCTTGGCCGGACGGGACTCTGTTACTGTTGAGTATAAGGGGAAATGTGTTAAACTGTCATTCCTGATTGCAGAGGGAGACCGGGTTAACCTGCTAGGGTTAGATTGGTTTGAGCCATTGGGCATCGGTATTTCTGGGATTAACAGGATGTCTGAAAATAAATGGGGCATGCTGTACGACCTGTTCCCTGATGTATTTGCCGAAGGGTTGGGAAGGTACAAGGGCCCCCCGGTTGCGTTTGACTTAGATCCGTCAGTCAAACCTATTAGGTTGAAGTATCGGAAAGTACCTGTGTCTCTCAAACATAAGGTGGAAAAAGAGATTGACAAACTAGTTGAGCAAGGGGTTTTAGAGCCAGTACCATACAGCAAATGGGAGACCCCGATCGTAACCCCTGTCAAATCAGATGGGTCCATACGACTATGCGCCGATTACAAATGTACGATTAACAAGGCGCTGCAGCAACATTCGTACCCGGTCCCGGTAATAAGCCACATTTTGGCTTCCCTGGGGGGTGGCAAGATTTTCGCCAAATTTGACCTGGCCCAGGCATACCAGCAGTTGCCTGTCACCCCGGAGGCTGCCGAGGCCCAAACAATTGTAACCCACCAAGGGGCTTTTAAAGTGAACAGGCTGCAATTCGGGGTCAACGTAGCACCTGGGATTTTTCAGGGCCTCATGGAACGTCTACTAAGGGGGGTACCTGGCACAGTGCCCTATTTTGACGACGTGCTGATTGCGGGCGGGTCTGAACAGGAACTACTGGACCGGGTTAAAGAGGTCCTCAGGCGTTTTCAAAATGCCGGCCTCAGAGTTAAGCGCTCAAAATGCACGCTCGGGGTGGAAAGTGTGGACTTCCTGGGGTTTCGCATTGACGCAGAGGGAGTCCACCCCACGGATGAGAAGGTATCTGCAATCCAAAACGCCCCCAGGCCGGTGAGTAAGAAGGAGCTCCAATCCTTTTTAGGACTCCTGAATTTTTATCATGCGTTTTTACCGCATAAGGCATCAGTGGCGGCCCCTTTGCACGCGCTTTTGCACAAGGAGGCAAAATGGAAGTGGGGGCAGGCCGAGGAAAAGGCTTTTGTGGGAGTCAAGGAGCTGCTGACATCTAATGCCGTACTCACGCATTATGATGAACACAAGCTCCTGGTGTTAGCTGCTGACGCTTCACCGTTTGGAGTAGGCGCAGTTTTAAGCCATCTGATGCCTGATGGGAGCGAAGCGCCTATCGCTTTTTATTCTAGATCACTATCTGCGGCAGAGCGGAACTATGCCCAGATAGACAAGGAGGGTCTGGCGTTGGTAGCGGCTGTCAAAAAGTTCCATGATTTTATTTTTGGCAGACGATTTTTGCTGGTCACTGACCACAAGCCGCTACTGGGGATTTTTGCGCCCGATAAGCAATTGCCAAACATCATGTCCCCACGCATGCTTAGATGGGCGATATTTTTGCAGGCTTATGATTTTGACTTAGAGCACCGGCCTGGGAAAGCGATTGGGCATGCGGATGCCCTCAGCCGGTGCCCGGTGCCGGACATTGGCGCAGACCCTGCCCCCGCCTGTGAGGTCTTGGCAATTGAGGAGCTTCCTCGACCCCCGGTATCATCCAGGGACATTGCAGCACACACGGCCAAGGATAGCGTGCTGTCCCGAGTATTAAACTGGGTTTGGAGGGGGTGGCCGGTTGGAAGCGTTGAACCGGAGTTCGGCCCTTACAAAAGCCGTCAAAATGAACTATCCATTTCTAAGGGCTGTGTATTATGGGGGAACAGGGTGGTGGTTCCTGACAAACTCAGGACGAGAGTGTTAGAGTCGCTGCACGAGGGTCACCCCGGTATGGTACACACCAAAGCGTTGGCCAGAGGGTATGTCTGGTGGCCGGGGCTGGACAAAGAGATCGAAGAATGGGTACGAGGGTGTCCCAAATGCCAGCAAGTCAGACCCGATCCCCCACAAGCTACACCCCAAGGCTGGGAGTCATCTGGTAAACCCTGGGCCAGATTGCATATAGATTTTGCTGGCCCTCTCCAAGGGCAAATGTTCCTAATTGTGGTGGACGCTATGTCCAAATGGCTGGAGGTCGTGCATATGAAATCGACCACATCACTTGCTGTGATCCATGCGCTCCGCCGACTTTTTGCCACCCACGGGTTGCCTGACGTCATCGTCAGTGACAACGGGCCTCAATTTGTGTCTGAGGAATTTAGGCTCTTCCTCACGAGTAATGGCATACGCCAAATGACTTCGGCCCCTTTCCATCCGGCATCTAATGGCCAAGCCGAACGGATGGTCAGGACGGCCAAAGAGGCCCTGGGTAAAATGGACGAAGGGGACTGGAGCCAGAGGCTGGGCTCCTTTCTTTTGCTGCAGCACACCACCCCCTGTAGTGCTACAGGCCGTAGTCCGGCCGAATTGTTAATGGGGCGGAGACTCACGACCCGTTTGAACCGTATGCACCCAGACCTATCAGAAGATCAGTCCGAGCGTACCACTGCGCAACCGAAGGTGCGCATGTTTGAAAAAGGGGACAAGGTTTTCGCACGAAATTATGCAAACGGGCACTTGTGGCTTCCTGGGGTTATATCCGACTCTGTGGGTACTCGAATGTATGTGGTGCAGTTAGCTGACGGTCGAATATGGCGGCGCCACATAGATCAGTTAAGGAGACGTTGGGCTAGGGACAGCGCTGACTCTCCGACGGCTGAATCCCCTGATGTCGAGTGGACACCCCCAGAGCAGGCGGTGAGTACCGAAAGGCCCGGTACTGTCCCCGAGTCAGGGCAGAACCCTGTGTGCGGGGCTGAAATCCCAGTCGAGTCTGTGCCTGATCCAGGCTGTAGTGAACCCCACTCTGACCCACAACCTTGTCTGCCCGTGGTGCCTGCACCGCTCCGCAGGTCCCAGCGTTCGCGGCAAATGCCGACTTATCTGAAGGACTATGAGTGTAAATACTGTTGGAATAACTGATGTACAAAGGTTGATTGCATGTTTGTAAATAATAAAACAATTGGGATGATGGCTTAACTTAGGGGGGAGGAATTGTAATGTATTGAAATGATTACATGAATCACCTCATAGGACTCCCATGTTAAGCTTCGAGCCAGACCAGGGCTCCTCTGAGCGAGCTTCCTATTGGTCGCTTCGTAACAGCGACCAATCAGAACGATACCATTCCCTAGGAGGGAAAGACTCCCATTGGTCTTTATTCTAGCAATCTCATTGGTTGTTATTTGTAAATAGGCGTGGCTACATTAGCCCGGTTATGTTTAAAAGGAGCATAAGCTCCCACTGTTTTCTGTTCTGGTTTCTTACTGAGTTAGTGCTTGCTCGTTACTTCCAATAAAGCTGAATCACTTGCTGAATCACTGTACGAGTCCTTTGTTAGCGCGATCTAACACTAAACAGGGTCGACTCTGGCAAATACTTGGATGGGAGACCTCCTTGGAATACCAGAGGCAGGAGGTGGGGGCAGGCTTTTATTCAGCCACCTCTCTGAATATCCTCCAGGTCTCCAGTAAGGGTCAATCACCAGAAGTTGCCAGGTGCACACACACACATACATGCATACATGAAAAATTTTAAAAATTGCCTGTAAAACAACATCCAATTTAGTTTTTAAAAAATGATTGTTTGCAGAGCTGAATAGTATTAAAGGGTCAATTGCTACAACCAGGAGCTACATGGCTCATGCCACTTTAGCAATATGAGGAATATTATGCGTAGTGAGTGGTCTGCTTTGGGGTGCCCAGTGTTTAGCTACACAGAACTTCTAATGTGCATCATGTGCTACAAGCCCACATTTTACAACAAATCAGAGGCACCACATGGCAAGCATGTCTATAGGAAGAGGTACTTTTTTTAGTGCAGGACATCCTGCCAGGTCCCTCACTCAGTCACTGGAATCAGCACGGCAACAACAGCTATAATAGTAATGTCGATATACCATAATGTTGATATATAGGGCTGGACCCAGCCAACTTTTTCATTCTATCTCAGTCCCAATCAAATGTGGCTTTTGTGCACCCAGGCCCCATGACCTACATCATAGCCATTTTTGGTGGTCAGTGAAGACCTCCTTCCTTCCTTTTCACTAGCTGAAAAACTGGCTGAACCCCACCCCACAGTATACTAGATTTTTCAAACGGTTTCATACATGTTACTTTATAATCCTGACAGCAATCCATAAAGTAGGTTTGTATTATTATCCTTACATGGCCATCTGACAGCAGTGCTGATTCTGTGAACGTCAGCAGACCATGAGAGAAGGGCAGAAAAGGCTGCATGAGCACTTAGTTCTCATGGCCCAGGCAAATGCTGATCGCCACTTTGGGGTCAGGAAGCAATTCTTCTCCAGGCAAGTTTGGCCAGGGATGCTGGAGGTTTTTTGTCACCTTCTGGGCTTAGAGCACGGGTCCAGGGGTCATTTCGTAGAAAAAGAGCTAGGGGAACTCATTAGCATTACTCATTAGCATATGCCACACCCCCTGACATCACCGGAAATGTGTCATAAGGCCACACCCCCTGACGTCACCGGAAATGTGTCATAAGGCCACACACCCCGCCCCCAACGGTCCCGGCCGCCGGTGGCGGCCTTGCAGCTCCACTGCCGAGCCCCATGAGGGGCCCGGCGGTGGACCTGCAAGGCCGGCGGGAGTGCAAGGAAGCCCCGCGAAGGCCCTCCCTGGCCCCAGGCAGGCAGGGGTGGGGAGAGGCAGGGAGGAAGCAACTTACCCTCCCTCTTCTCCTGCCTCCTCTTGGCTGAACAGGGGCCGGAAGCGGGGCGGCCTGAAGCAGGGGGCGGGGCTTCGCATTGTGCCCCGCCCCCCGTACCTCACCTGGGGGAACTGCGTTCCCCCGCGTTCCCCCCCGAAATGACCTCTGCACGGGTCACTGGGTGTGTGTGTGTGGGGAAGTATTTGTGAATTTCCTGCATTGTGTAGGGGGTTGTACTAATGACCCTGGAGGTCCCTTCCAACTCTATGATTCTACATTGGGGGTAGGTGCCCTGCAGAAAGACAGGAAATAGCTTAATTAAACATGGCCTTGTACAGTCAGTGTCGTGTAGTGGTTAAAAGTGTCAGACTAGTATTTGGGAGATCCAGGTTTGAATCCCCACTCATGCCATGGGAGCTCACTGCGTGAGCTCACACCCGTTCACCCCCCCCCCCCCCCCCCCGGGATTGTTGTGAGGATAACATTGAAGAGAGGAGAATGTTGTAAGCTACTTTGAGTCACCCATTGGGGAGAAAAGAGGGGTACAAATTTATTAAATAAATAAATTCAGGAGATGGGAGACTCATAGATAACAAGACATTTGTATCTTGCTATGCTAAAGATCATATATATATATATATACTGTATCCATATATATATACTGTATCCAAGTAGTAGTAAATTGAAAGTATCCCTCAACAGAATTCTTGAAATGTATGATGAATCCATATTCTCCAGAAGCACATGCATCAGTACAAGCCTAAAAGAGGTGTTGAAATCCTGTAAGGATCTAAACCTTCCTTCTCCATTGTGAGACAAATGCACTCAGCTCTGCTCTATTTGAAGAGATCTGGGAAGTTCTTCCCCAGGTGAAAGGCAAGTTGAAAAACCTTTGGTAAGACTTCGCGGTGCCCTACAATAAATCTGGTGGTGGTGGTGGTGGAAAGTTCCATCAAGTCGCAGCCCACTAACGGCAACCCCACAGGCAGTGTTCCCTCTAAGCTGAGTTAGTGTGAGCTAGCTCACAGTTTTTTAGCCTCCGGCTCACACATTTTTGTCTCAGCTCAGGAAGGATGGCTCTAGAGCAAACTGATTCATGCAACACCCAAATCGCTCACTCACAACTTTAATGCCAGTAGCTCACAAAGCAGAATTTTTGCTCACAAGACTCCACAGCGTAGAGGGAACATTGCCCACAGGGCATTCAAGGCGAGAGATGTTGGCTCTGCCCTGGCTCTGCATAGCAACCCTGGACTTCCTTAGAGGTCTCCCATCAGAATACTAACCAGGGCTGACCCTGTTTAAGCTTCTGAGATCTGATGAGATTGGGCCAGCCAAGCCAGGGGGCAATAAATCCAGGAAGCCAATTTCATTCCTCTGGAGTTAGATTCAAAGCAGTTCTCTCTCTCCCCCCCCCCCACTACCCTTGAATTATTTTGCTTGGACTAAAATAGGAAACCTCAGTAATCCTGGGGGGTGGGTGAGTGGGAATTGTCTACTGCAAAATTAATTAGTCACATTTTACCATAACATATTTTACCATAACATACCATAAAATATATCCATATTTTATAGAGAGCCAGTTTGGTGTTGTGGTTAAGTGTGTGGACTCTAATCTGGGAGAACTGGGTTTGATTCCCCACTCCTCCACTTGCACCTGCTGATGTGACCCTGGGTCAGACACAAGCTCTGGCACAGCTGTCCTTGAAAAAGAGCAGTTTGTGTCAAGAGCTCTCTCAGCCCCACCCACCTCCCAGGGTGTCTGTTGTGGGGAGGGGAAGGGAAAGGAGTTTGTAAGCCGCTCTGAGACCCCGAGTGAAGGGCGGGGTATAAATCCAATCTCTTCTTCTCCTCTTCTTCTTATACACAAAGTTTTTAAAAAAAAGCATAGTCCCTCCCTCCCAAATGAGAGGTGCCTTCAAAAAAAATTAAGCCTGCTTTCAAATACCCCTCAGTCCTGGCTCACTGAAGTCAACAGAAAGGTTGCTATTTCCTTTAATGGGATCAGAATTAGGCCTCGCATCAGCTTCTGTCAATCATATTAACTAAACATATTATAAGCAGGGCTCTCATGAGTGATACAAATGGGCCCTGACAGTTCTATTATGATGTGACAAGCCAGGCTTGAAATATTGTCCAGGATACTGACTGACATTTGGATACACTCCTTTAACATTCTGAGATAGACAATTAAGCAACTCATTACTGCCTGTTTCAGAAGCATTCAAGTCACATGGCTTCCATTTAACTTAGATCTGCATTCACATGGTGGGCATTCAACAGCTGCCTCACCTGGTTTTTAAACTGGCATTAGTCCAATCCCATGCACATTTCCTCTAAGTAATTTCCACTTAGTTCGGTGTGAGACACATACAATAGGACTGGTACAGAGGTATGCAAAATGACTGGCCCTCAAACAATTTCATAAACAAACTGACAGATATTACATTTTGGGGTATAATTTCTAACCAAAGCCAAATTCCAGTGTGTTTTAGGGTAGAAGATGTCCCTGTCTCTGACCGGGATTGTCCAGGCTAGCCTGGTCTTGTCAGATCTTGGAACCTAAGCAGGGTCGGCCCTGGTTAGTACTTGGATGGGAGGCCCCCAAGGAAGTCCAGGTTTTCTACACAGAGGCAGGCAATGGCAAATCACCTCTGAATGTCTCTTGCCTGGAAAACCCTGTGGGGCTCATGACTCACCATAAGTTGTCAGCGGCTGGACAGCACTTACCACCACCACCACCATCACCAGAAAATGTCCCACAGAACAAATAACACTACTGATGGCAGAAGTCATTGAGTTTGAAAATATTAAAACATCCAGAGCTTGAAAACACACTTTCCCATGAGGCAGAATTTTTCCCTTTGAGTACAAGCACTCCTCCCCTTTTGCATATTGAATAACTCACACCAGTTTTGCTCCTTGACAAAGTTGTCATTTTTATTGTCAGGCTGAACCAACAAAAAGGATGTTTTGACCCTAAGATATTAGAAAATGAACACACAAACTTCCATAAATCTTTTGGAACGACAACAACAATAGCGAAATACTAGTAAATCTTAATGTTTGAATCTGGAGTATTTTTTCTACCCCCCAATAATATATCTTTCTGTGGTGGGAGATATAGAAGGCATTCAGCTGTGCCAAATGACAGGCCCCCAATACTTCCCTTCATTGTTCCTGTGAGCCTTGAAAACAGTCTCCCACAGCTGGAAGACTTTCTGCTCTGTTGTTGTTTTTCCTCTGCTGCTTTATACTTGTGAAAAAAAATTATCTACCACTACCTTTCTCCCATGATGGTTCCAAATTCCAACCTGTCTTGCCACCACATTTTACGACAGCTGGGACTCACACAGTGTTCCAAGCTGCCAGCTTAGGTAAACGTCTCCTTTGAGAGGATACAGTTTTTCAGCATCGCACCACCATAGTTTTAGTCCATATTTGTCCGCATATGGTTAGAATGGAGAATGGTTTCTGCTCATGTGTGGTAAGGTCTGTTCCTGGTGTGTGTACCTCTTCAGAAGCTGCTCAATAAACATGGTCCAGATGTCACAGAAGGCGGCTAGTTTATCTACACCTTATGCTGTTGTAGGAGCTGCAGTGGCTCAAGTGGTTAAGACGCTGAACTGCAGGCTGCGGAAGGTCAGTAGTTCAGCAGTTCAAGACCCGAGTGTGCTGCATGATGGACCTAGCAGTTCGAAAGCAAGAAATTGCAAGTAGATAAATAGGTACCACTTCGGTGGGAAGGTAACAGCGTTCTGTGCGCCTTGGTGTTTAGTCATGCCGGCCACATGACCACAGAAACGTCTTCGGACAGCGCTGGCTCTTCGGCTTTGAAACGGAGATGAGCACCGCAACCCTAGAGTCGGATTTGACTGGCTTTCGAGCAAGGGAACCTTTACCTTTACCTTATGCTGTTGTATGCTTGTTATCAAATCACAAAAAATACAGTTAGATACATCTGTGACCCAACAAATCAAAAACCTCCAAAGGAAGTTTAGAAGACTATCAAAGGGCCAAAAGTAAAAAAATCAATAGGTATAGACAAAAGTACACGTGTTTATTTCAAAAACATAAAAACCTTGTAGGGGCCCAGATAATGCCTCATAAAATAATCATCAAAGTGACAAATGCACGGAAAGAACCATATATGACCTGATGGGTTTTGGCCCACAAGAGCCTTCTTCAGAGGTCAAGGAGTACAGAATACAACATACAACAAAGCTCCTGTTACACTTGTAAAGCAGTAAACAATTGATATAGGCCCAAAAACTGAATGTTCCAATCTGGAACTGAATGACACACACACACACACACACAATTTTTTTGTGGGGGCACAGGTGTATCTGGCCTTGTGTCAGACACAATTACATATACTGGAGAAAGTAATATTGCCAATGTGTACCTTTCAGTTTAGGTCCTAAGAGTACAAGTAAAATCGCCTTATCAGGGCCAATGTGACATCGATGTAACATCAGTTTGTATCAGATAAATGTGTGAACCAGACTGTAGTGTGGTGGTATATTTGTACGCTATTTTACTTATTTCTATTAAATCAATGCAAATTGCACTGGCATAGAGGCTACGTTTGTATTCCACATTTCCTCTGAAGGACACTGTATACAGCTTTATTGTACTATATTCTCACATTGATTCTGTGTGGTAAATTAGGCTAAGAGATATTGCTTGGGCACAGATCACTCAGAGGGGAACTCTCAAGTCTAACATTTCAGCCACTGAGCTAGTGGTTCTTAATCCTTAATCCACTACCGCCAGCCCATACAACATTATCACTCAATATCCTCCCCCAAGTCACAAAAATTAGGACATAAAAGGCCACTATTTTTAGACAGATGAATATGATATACAGATTTCAAGCAAATATTCATTGAGATCTTCATGCCTGAGGTTTCACTCCTTAATGTGAGGTCTGATTCCAATTTGCTGTGTGCCATTTTTAAAAGGGAGTGTTAATGACATCTAGGATCTATACAGGACTTGTGTAGGGTGAGCAGCATATAACAACAGCCCTCTGCTGGCTGTCAGAAGCCACTGCAAATGGCGAGAAGAGAATGACTGAAATTCAAATGCCCCCCTTTTGATCACAAAAATTCTGTCCCCCAAGAGTTCTAGATTGCCCCTTGGGAAGGCCACATGCCCCCCTCATTAAGAATCACTGCAATACACTATTAATGGTGCTTCAGCAGATTGTGGCCTTAAGTTCCCTTGTGCCAAAGTTTGCTTCCCCCCCCCCCTCGGTGAGCAAAAGCCACTAATGGTACACCAGTCATCTGAAATTTAGTAGCATTTGATTTGTGTGGAAAAAACCTTGAAGTCTTTTACCCTATAAGACCTGCACAGAGCTGAAACCTTCTTGTAAACTGAGAATTTTCTCTTAATTCTTCAGACAGACCGCTGGTAACCTGAGAGAGTTTCAAGGAGGTTGGAGACCTCATGTGTGAAATATTGGCAAACAGCATGTTTATGATGTATATCCATTCATAGCCGTTGTACATACAAAGGCTGAGACAAAACACCATGTGTCAGTGTAGCTCCGTAATTGATTGTTTCAGTTAATTGCATCGGTTTAAAGAATATGTGTGTATCTGAAAGAATGACAGACTGATTCTGCCTCTTGTGTCTGAAACGTTGGGGAAGGGAAACTGCTGTGTCTCCCGGCACACCACCGCTGTGGCTCTTTTACTGGCTAAATGCTTAGTTAAATCAATTTGCATCCATTGTCTTTTCTTCTCTCCTGAGCAAACCCCAGGCAGACAATAATCACTGCCCTTTCTAGATTGTGTACAGAGGTATTTCTCAGTGAGAATATTTTAATTATAAGCCTTCAGCAGTTCATTTGGTATTCACATCCTCTCTGTCCTCCTCAAATACAATCAACTCGGTCTTGATTTATAAACCTTGAAGATATAAGGAAAACACGAGAAAAACTAATTCCATCTTTAATGCTAGAAATTTAAAAGCAAGGATCAGAGAACGTTTTCCTCCCTCTCCTGTCCATAGCGGTGCCAGAAATGACTGAGGCCATTGTGGGCCCTTGCAGATGATTTTTAAACTCAGATTGTTCTCTTAGGGTTTTACAATGAGCAGGAAGGAATTTGTTTCCAAAAAAAAAATTCCTCCTCTGCAAATGCTGATGTTGAATATTCTCTGGCTATGCTGGTATTACACTGAACATCGACATCTGACATCTAAAGATTAGTGATACCTGAACTCCCCCAAGCTTGATTTGGAATGGAGCTGGCAATTATGAGTAACGTTGGAAAATGAATGGAGGGGGGGGGAAAGCTCCCTCATTCTAAGAGTTCTATATTCACTCCTAATTGCCAGTCCCTCCTTATGAGCCTCCAAACTCCATTATCTGGCAGCTGCATAGATGCTCCTGCTCCAGCCATGATTACTGCTGTTGCAGCGGCAGCAGGTGGGAGGAAGGTTTTTCCTCCTCCTCCCCATCCTTCCCCTGGCACCTGGAATGGATGCTGCTGGAACAGCGTTCTAGGTCCTTGGCTCCTCTGATTTGCTAGAGTTTTTGACTTGGCAGCATGGACATGAAAACTACATGTCCCAGGATTCCTGGTGCCTGGACTGCTGCTCCAGCAGGTGCTAAAGGCAAAGAAACACAAAAACGTACTGACAACAGACAGTAGGAAGGAGCAAGAGTCCACTAGCACCTTAAAGACTAACAGAATTCGTGGCAGTGGATGAGCTTTCATGAGTCACTGCTCACTTCTTCAGATCTGGCAATTGAATTGAACTGGCGGCAGCATTACGAAAGATTATGCAGTGGCAGCCAGCATGTGATAGTGCTTGATGTTTGCCAATCGACACTTCAGAGCATCTAACAGCTGGCTTGTAGTAACAGTCTACCTTATTTGCTTGGATTCTACGGTATAGCTCCATTAATGGAAGGTATTCCTATCAGTGGAGCAGGACTTCCTCGCGTGTAACCTCCAATGATCAGGGCCGGCTCACTCACTAGGCGGACTAGGCGATCACCTAGAGTGGGCTGGCCCTTAGGGGCGCCAAACTGCACCCGGCCCCATACTCTGGGAGTTTCTTGATTATTTGTGTTTCTCATTCTTCCTAAAATGCATTTATTTTTGAAAATTGGTGGGCGCCCGGGGGGGGGGGGGGCGCCAGAAGGGATCCTCGCCTAGGGTGCAAAATAACCTGGGGCCGGCCCTGCCAATGATCCGCAGAATGCTGCCCTGGGGTGACAGCAGGGCATCCTCAGGGACACCATGAGGGGTGAATCAGGTTACTGCAGCAATTTTTTTTGGGGGGGGGCTTTGATGAAAAGCACCGCTCCCCTTCTGTTAGCAGAGATTTTAAAAACGGATTCTTCAAAGCAGCAAACAATATATATATAGAACCACAATAACCGAAAGGTACAGAAAAGTCTGTAATGGACAGACTAAATGTTATTTCAGTGCAACCTAAGGGTCAGGGCAATTTCTTATGAGGTAGGAGGGAGGAGAGTCCATCACTGGCAGGTGGGAAGAGGTGCTTAAGTGCTCATCCGCCAGCACTTCCCCCACAATAAATTGCTTCTCCAGCTGCCTCCCTCTCTCTCTCCTAGTGGGACTCTGAGACCGAAGCAACCCTTGCTGCTTGCTACAAATTCTGCTGAGAGGTGCAGTTCTGAGCGGGGGGAGTGAGCAACATGTGAAGGCCTCGCGTTCTGAGAAGATTACAAAATGATGTGATACGGCTGGGATGTGATGACTCGGCTTTGGCTTTGCCAGCAAATTCTTCCAAAGTGAGAGACAACTCCCCTGTTGCGTGGCATGGCATGGCAAGGAAGTGTTCTTTCTGACGAGAGTCTGAGAAGTTTTCCAAAGGTCACAAAACAGAACCAGCATTTGTGTCCAGTGTTCCCTCTAAGCTGAGTTAGTGTGAGCTAGCTCAGTTTTTTAGCCTCCGGCTCACACATTTTTGTCTTCGCTCAGGAAGTATGGCTCCAGAGCAAACTGATTTATGCAGTAGCCAAGTAGCTTGCTCACAACTTTAATGCCAGGAACTCACAAAGTAGAATTCTTGCTCACAAGATTCCACAGCTTAAAGGGAACATTGTTTGTGTCCTGTGCATCGCTTGCATTTTCACAGGTGCAATTTAATGGGGGGGGGGGTCTATGATATTCTTGCCATCGCAGCCCACACCTCTACTCACTTTTGAAATGGTGTCTAAGGGAGGAGAGAACTCCATTTCCTCAGCAAACACTCTATGACTGGGACAATGTCATTTCCATGCAGCAGTAGTAGTATCTTGAGGAACGAGGCCTGCAGCATTGTAGCATTACTGTGTGAAAAACTACCATCTGGAAATAAAGTGCGGGTAGGTGGGTATGTGCCCACTTAAGGTAAACAGGTACTTGAAACCTGAATCACAGTCAAAATCTCTTGCCGTGGTTTATACACACTTTGCATTTCTACAGCAGGTAGTTTCTCATGCAAAGTATGGGATATTTTACCTCACAGCAGCAAGTCTCTGGAGCTGAAGCTGAACGAGCCTGCTTTCCCTTCTCCTCTTTCTCCCAGAATTCTAGAGACGAGTTTTTGTTTGGTTGAGTAATAAGTCTGCATCACATCCGCAACTAGATGCAGAATGAAGTCTTAACATTGTGAACTAAAATATCTATTTTCCTTCTCCTTCCTTAAAAACAAAAAATCTTATGAACTCTTTATAAAGAGTTTCAGAGTGCTTGCATGCTATTTGGAATGCCTGCACGCTATTTTGGTTGGTCCTAATGAAAGGAATAATATGACTATTGTGCTTGTATGTTTGCAATCCCATCAACTTTGATGCTCATTCATGTTACACTGATTGTTGGGAAAGAGCTCTGTTTTCTTACCATGGTAACCCAGGAGTTCCTTTCCTACAGACTAATAACCCTATCACTCAATCAAAGACTTGTTTTATGGTTATTATCTCTGAAGATGTCTGGATGGGAAAAGCCTAATATACATAGCAGCTTTGCAAGAAGCAAAGCTCAGCGCTTGTCTTCACGGGTTTCCAGAGTGAATGAGATAAGGAAGGGAAGATAGTTTATACAGGTCATATGTCATCTCCTTAACACACTAAGCCATGACATAATGCATATCAAGAAGAAAGGAGTTATGGCATCTAATGTTTTGTCTCCATTAGAAGCAGCATGACCCATTAACCTTGGGAAGGTGATAATGGAGGTGATGATAATATCAAGACAGTGAGAAATGTTGAGAGCTGTCAGCTATACTTCAGGAAGCTGTACTTCAGGAAGCAAAGGCCAGGCCAGGCTAGATTCATTGGCATTCAATGACTTGGTTGTATGTTTTTCATGCCATACGCAGTGTTCCCTCTAAGCTGAGTTAGTGTGAGCTAGCTCACAGTTTTTTAGCCTCCAGCTCACACATTTTTGTCTTCGCTCAGGAAGGAGGGCTCCCGAGCAAACTGATGGATGCAGTAGCCAAACTGCTTGCTCACAACTTTTAATGCCAGTAGCTCACAAAGTAGAATTTTTGCTCACAAGACTCCACAGCTTAGAGGGAGCATTGCATACCAGCATCTAAACAGCTACTTCCTATGAGCACGATTGCTTTATGGCTACACCACTGTGACGATTTTTGTATGTTGTCTGGAGGAAGAACTGCATTTTTAAAAAAAGGTTAATCATGCATGTGAAGAAATGCATTTTCTCCAGGAGGGAGGCTGGCAAGCAGCAAGCCTCCACTTGATATTTTAAAAGTTAAAAAAAAAACCAGGCTGAGAAGGGGGAAGTCTGTCAGTGGCTTTCCAGGCACACCTGTTAAGAAATGCTAATGAGACTGGCTAGAGACAATGGAATGGTCTAACCTCCCCCTTCTCCTAGCGAGGAACAGAGAGTTGGGAATGTCAAATTCTAGAGAGGCAGAGGAAGGGGCTTCCTGGAAACAACAGGAAAAGAAGCCTTGACCTAGGCTGACTGGGGTCAAGTGGGTGGAGGCACAGAGTTAATAAAATTTCCTTGCAAAAGGAAGCTGGGCCTCTTTTTCTTTGGGATGTTTGACTGAAGAGGACTCTGAGCTCTGGTCTGCAAGCAGGCAGCTTCTTTGATCATGCAGCTGGAACAGTTGGGCAAGCTTTAAGTTAATGGGGACTTGGTAGAGGTTTTGTAACTTCCTAAGCTAGAAGAGCCTGTCCTAATTTTAACATCTAGTTATGGCATATTTTAGAGAGAGGGACAGAGGATGTGCATTTCTGCCCATTTCTTTGGATTCTCTTGCTTAAATTTGGCGCTGTGCTAAAAGTAAGCTTGTAAATATTTTCCTTTTGATAAATACTTTAAACTTCTGATGCTGGTAGTGGTTTTCTGTACCACATAGACCTCCAACCATTTTGGACACGCTATTCTAAAGGGAGCTCTAGGGAGGGGGTTGGCAAGTGGCTATTCCCCCAGAGGCACACAAAGCAGTAACCTGTCCCAGTGGAAGCCAGCCACTGGGCTTGTGGGAGACATAGAGATGAGGGAAGGGAAGCTGAGGGTCCCGATCCCCTCAGTGGGAAATCCCTATATTGATCAGGTGGTTGCAGTGGCTGCTTGAGAATAAAATGAACAGGGAGTTGGGAACCCCCAAGGAGGGCAGGGTGGAATGGGGCCTGCAGGCCAGAGTAGGCATGTCCTGTCAAAACACTCATAAACTGTCATGGATCAACAAAGGACCTCACATCACCTCAACCAGAATGCATTTCAGTGCAGTCAGTTCACACATTAGGGTTGCCAGTCCACCAGTGGGAGCAGGGGAACCCCCGCTTTCACAGGTTCTTGCCCACCACAGGCGAGCTGGCTGGTGTGGGGGGAATCCTGCCCCCAATAGACTCTTTCAGGCCTTCTTCTAGTTTCTTGCCTACTTCTGGTTTCATGCCTACTTCTGGTTTCAGGCCTATTTCCAGTTGGGGGGTGACACTCTGGTTTTGGGGTAAAACTCTGTGGTTTGAAGCTGAGTTTACCACAGAGTTTTGCCCAAAAACCAGAGTGTCACCCCCAACTGGAAGTAGGCCTGAAACCAGAAGCAGGCCCCCAAATGTCCAACATCACTTCTGGTCTCCCAGAAGGACGTTAGAAGACCCCCACTGGCCAGGCAAGTCAACCTGGCAATCCTATCACATATTCAGTTCCAGTTATCATGTGTCAAGTAATCAAGTAATGAGGAAACAAGGTATATACATACATGGTATGAACTGGCCTTAACATCCAATGCCTTTGCTGTTTAACATGGTTTAATTAAACTGGCCTTAATTACTTGATTGTCTGAACACACACCACCACACTAAATATGGTTTGTTCCAGGACCTCAAGCCAGGCTCTGAAGCCATGATTGACTGATTTATTATTGAAGCAGGTTTATTAATTGTAGTTACTCAACATAACAGTTTTGTGTTACGTATGAGCACAGCATCCTAGTTTATTCCTGGTTTGTTTCCTGCCTAAACTCCTCCCTGCCCCCTGCCTACAGAATCACTTGGCAAGAGCAGCTCAGAAATGAAACCACTCCTGCCTTCAGCTAGTTCTCACTAGTGCCAAGAGTCCCTACCCTCAGCTCTGAGTCTGCCAGGCAACAGACTTGTCCCTCCACTCCTGCCTCCACTCTCTTAAAAGCACAGGAATGTGGAAAGATCCTTCCATGCATCCTGGGGGGGGGGAGCAACATCTGTGGAACCTTGGCTATCTTGACTGGCTGTGCTCTGACAACCAAGCAGTTTACACAAGCACCCGGCTGACACTGTAGGCATGTGGTGGACAGGTGATTTTTGCAGAGAGACAGACACATGTTGGGGCATATGAGTAAGACCACGGAGTCTGCAGTGTCTGTCTCACAAGTATGTTGCATGCCTTGTAGCAGGGACAGAACGTTTGGGAAGGAATTTTGTGGAATTGTGTTTGGGAGTTACACTGAAATAATCGGAACGAAGCTTGAGTCCAGTGGCACCTTTTAGGACCAAATCTGGGTATAAGCTTTCGTGTGCACGCAAGGGGGTTTGGTGAGGAAAGGGTTAAGGCAAAAAATATATATCCTGCACCTTCTTTAGCTTTGCTGTTCCAAGACTGGCCAAATCTTCTTGAAAGCCTCAGCCTCTAAGCCCCCTTTATTTCACCCTCCAGGACAATTTGTTGTCCCCTGTGTGAAACAGTAGGCCAGTCTGATCGAGCAGGCTCTTCTTATGTTCTTAAAGAAGCTTCACCACCCTCATATGGCTGGCAGTTAATGGTAGTGAGCTATCCTTAAATGAGAGGAAACTAAAATGCTAACCTATGAAAAAGTCACCTGAAGATGCCTACAGAAGGGGTTCGCAAAAGTTACTTTTATTTCCCATGGAAAATTAATTTCAAAATGTAAACACAGAAACTTGGCAATGCTGCATAACCAAGATACTTGCTGGTATCTTCCATCTGATAGGGGACCCGCATGAACAAAAGACGAGCTGGTCTGTGAGCTTCATAGATTTGCTGAGAATGCGCCAAACAGTCAACAAAAGTTCTAGGAAAAATTTAGTAGAGACGGGAAGAAAAAAGTTAAAGGGTGGTTAAAGGGCAGGGTAAGTGTACTCGCTGGAAGTTCTGGGAATACAGCAGAGAAAAATTACTTTAATTCTAGGAAGAGATGCCACAAATGTTGAGGCAAACATGTTTGACAGAATATTTTTTTCAACTGTGATGATCCGATAAGAACTGAGTGCTGGGTCTGCTTAGCACTGAACAACCCAAATGCCTCTTAAATAGATTTGCACTGTCATTCTTTAGAACTGCTCATATGTAAAAAACCACTGCTGATCTTAAATGAACAAGAAATGCTAGGATTTAAACAAAAAAAACCACCATGGTGTTTTTATGACTAATTTATGTGATCTCATCTGTGACTGAATAGTCTATTTAAACAATTAAATGGAGTGGAGCAGTCGTGGGACAAGAGTAGAGGAACTAGAACTCCATTGGGCTGTGTGATTATGTGCATGCCCAAAGAGCTGATTATGCTGTGCTGTGCCATTAGTAAGGAATACATTGAAGCAACTTACTGAACAGCCACAAGCCAGACAACCAACAGACACACCGTTCATCAAAAAAACTGGATTCCTGTTCGCAACAGGCAATCAGGACACAATTTAAACCAGAGTGTGTCTGAGCATCCATGATTTGTCATGCTGCAGCTGTCAAGAGGGAGGAACGATGTGCTATGAACATCATAGAGTTGCTGCCAGAAAGAGAATCCCTACACCCAGGGTTCCTTTTGTAGAAAAAGCCCAGCAGGAACTCATTAGCATAATAGGCCACACCCAACAGCAGGAACTCATTAGCATGTTGGGCCACACCCCTGACAGCACAGCTTATTAGCACATTCGGCCGCACCCCCATGTTACCAGAAGTGTGGTTATCCAGCCACACCCACCTTTTGTTTGTTATTCTGTTTACCTTATTTCTTGCCAAAACCCAGGGCTTTTTTGTAGCAGGAACTCCTTTGCTGTTAGGCCACACACTCCTAATGTAGCCAATCCTAATGCGTTTCTGCTGTTGGGTGTGGCCTATTATGCTAATGAGTTCCTGCTGGGCATGGTCAACTTGGGAGCCAGCCGGAACTCCATTCCTGTGCGTTCCTGCCCAAAAATAGCCCTGCCTACACCAAGTGTGGAAGGTACGGTCATCAGAGGGGTGACGTTACATTCTGCTTCCCCACACCGTTGCCTGCTGCTCCCAAGGCACAGCATGGTGGTATTGAAACATGGGACAAACTTCATGCTGTGGAGAGACAGAACTCAACCAAAAGCTGTGGCTTTTGTTAACCCTTGCCTTGCTGTTGGTAAGCCGCTTTGAAACTCCCTAAGGTAGAGAAAAGCGGGGTATGAACACTTCTTCAAAGACCTTCAGTACATCGAGCCCCCTGCCTGTAGCATTACACATTCTTACGCTACACTTCAAGGAAAGAAAATCCAAAGGGAGCTGGCCCTATCGCTTTCAGTCATACGAGGCATCTCTTTCCACAGCTCAGGTGTATCTCAGGGCCTTTGCTATTGTTGCTCTACTGATTATTATGACTTTAGTACTCAAGAATTTGAACACTGCGATAGGATGGGAGTTTCGGCATGTCAGCACAACAAAAATCTTTTATAAGAAATAACCAAGCGGTAGGAGGAAAATGTCAGTCATGTCTGACACTGTGAGACACCACATTTGTGCCAAGGAGTGGGAGAAAATCCCAACAATTCTTTATTGTAAGGCCCTGTAAAACTGCCAACCAAATGGATTTTTTTTTTTTTTGGATTTAACTGTTGGGAGTTTCTCCGCTTTCCAACAAGCCATCTGCCCAGCGTGTATTTCTCTCTTGCGGTACTCACCCGGTTTATTTCTCCTCCTATTACTGGCTCTTTTTTAGGCTTTGAATAGCCTCCTGAGTTCTACCAAAAGTTTAACACTGACACATAACATGTGTGCAGGCCTCTCTGCAGTTAATGAATATTGTTGCCAGACTGAGCAGAACAGGCAGTGCACCAACTCCTCTCCCTTATATAAGCACAAGAGAAGCCTTTGGGTATTAAAAAGCCCACCATTGTAATAGACTGCCTCATAAAAGAGACGCCATTTTTAAGTGGAATGTGGCTTCTTGGCAGTAGCTAAACTCCATTAGAAACGTTGCAGTGCTGCACGTGGGTGACTCATATCCTATCGCCATCAGCTTCTTTGAGATATTTTGATTATCGGACACCTCAGCCGTTTAGCTCGATGTGACTGCTGAAAATTGAAAGCCACAACTCTTTCTCTTCCACCAGACTCAACACGAAATCAAAGGCAAATGAATAAAAATTTGGAAAAGGTATGAAGTTTGACAGAACAGTGGGTATGAGCCTAAATTAAATAAACAAAAACTTGTTCAGAGCCAGCTTCTCAGGGTACCAAGACCTGCTGGGGATTTATTTTATTTTAGATGTATTTTCTCTCATGGAAGTGTAATATCGGCCATAATCTAAGGTATGTTTTCAGTTAAAATGTGTATAGTCTACCTATGTTTTTACATACCAATGGAAATTAAGAAATAAATGTTGCAAAGTTCATTGGGCTAAATATTATTTCTCTACATATTAATGTTTGTCAAACAGAATTGAATCAGTAAAAAATATGTCCGCATGTGACAATAATTATGTTACAGAAATGTGATCACTGCTAGGCCTTGTAATTGAAATGCACCACCTTTAGAACAAAAATAGATAAAACATTGACTTTTAATATAAATGACTATGTAAACCAAACACAGGAAGAAATAATTACCTTTTTTTTTGTTCCTGTACAGAATATAAATTCTATCAGGGAAAAAAAAATCCCTGGATGTAAATTTTATTCCATGTTCTTAGGTTATATGGAGGGCACTGTAATCATGCAGCTAAAAGTGAACCTCTTCCTTCAATATCTATACGAAGAAAAAATACAAATTCAAGTCAATCGGCTATCTGAAGTTGTCTAGGGGATCATCTCCTAAAGGTCATTTCAAATGTAAAGCCAGTTCATAATCAGTTTTGGCATGTTTGACTTCGGTGTAAGGTAAAGGTAAAGGTTTCCCTTGCTCAAAAGCCAGTCAAATCCGACTCTAGGGGGTGGTGCTCATCTCCGTTTCCAAGCCGAAGAGCCAGCGCTGTCCGAAGACTTTCCGGTCTGCAGCTCAGCATCTTAACCTCTGAGCCACCGCGGCCCCTCCTAGGTATCACTGAGGGAATGCCAAAAGAAATTTTAAAAGTCTTCATCCTCTGGGAGAAGACTGCAACAGAAGGGGATAGATGAATCTGCCTGGGGAGAGAGTCTCAGTTTTGGTGCCATGACTGAAAAGGCCCTCTTGCCACCCACCTAATGTCAGGAGGTGGGGGCAACCAAAGCAAGGCCTCCGAAGATGACCATAGTGGTCGGGTGAGTTCATAAGGCGGTCCATTAGATATGTTGGTCCCAAACCATATAGGGCTTTACGAGGGTTGCCAGCCTCCAGGCGGTGTCTGGAGGTCTTTCAGTATTACAACTGATCTCCAGGCGACAGAGATCAGTTCCCTTGGAGAATATGGCTGATTTGGAAAGTGGACTCTATGGCCCTATACCCCACTGAAGTCCCTCCCCTCCCCAAACCCTGCCCTCCATAGGCTCCACCCCCCAAATCTCCAGGTATTTCCCAACCCAGGGCTGGCAACCCTAAGCTTTACAGATCAACAGCATCACCTTGAATTGTGCCCCAGAACAAATTGGGAACCAATGTAGATGTTCCAGGACTGGAGTGAAATGGTCCAATCAATTTCCTAACATCAGCATTCTGCATCGATTAAAGTTTCCAAACCCTTCTCCAGGAACATTGCAGTAATGGAGTCTAGATGTAGCCAGGGTATGCTCAACAGTGGCCAGAATTTTTCTGCCCAGAAAAGGCTGCAACTAACCAGTTGAAGCTGGTAAACAGCACTCCTGGGCACAGCCACCATCTGCTTATCCAGCAGTAGGCCCAAGGTCAAGAGTGTTGGAAGTGAAGGACTGGACACTGTCCTATGCCTCAGCCTCCAGACTACTTGGCAAGAGAGTTAGATAGGCTAGATAGGCCGACCAAGAGAGCCAGTTTGGTGTAGTGGTTAAGTGTGCGGACTCTAATCTGGGAGAACCGGGGTTGATTTCCCCACTCGTCCACTTGCACCTGCTGGATGTCCTTGGGCAAGCCATAGTTCTGACAAGAGCTGTCCTTGAAAGGGCAGTTCTCTCAGAACTCTCTCAGCCCCACCTACCTCACAGGGTGTCTGTTGTGGGGAGGGGAAGGGGAAGGAGTTTGTAAGCCGCTCTGAGACTCTGAGTGAAGGGTGGGGTATAAATCCAATCTCCTCCTCCTCCTCTTCTTCCTCTTCCTATGTGTACTCTTCTGTCACTGTCCCCTTTGAAAATTAGATTGCTACTCTCAGGGAAATTGCCTCTCCTTCCTTCTATTCATCCTCTCCCACTACACTCTTCATCTCCTTGCACACACCAAGACGGACATGGTGGCTGTGGTCAGATGTGCCATTTGGCACAGTTGGGAAGTGCTCCTATTCCATCTGTTGGGATTTGGCACAAAGTTGCTCAGTTATACATCCCAGCACAATCTGTTTCACTGTGGGTGCAGCCTGTCATCGCGCAATCAGACGGCACATTCGGGTGAGTGGGTTTTTTTTGCCTTTTTGTGCACATGTGAATAAATGAGGAATTGAACCGCCACATGAACCGCCACATGAACCCCTCCATGGACTAGGGTTGCCAAGTGTAACTTACCTCAGCAGCGGGGTGACGTTATGACACCGGGCACGCTGGGGGCGGGGCCATGACCATCCGAGGGAAAACCCATAGAGTTTCCCCTCGGATGGTCATGGCCCCGCCCCCAGCGTGCCTGGCATCATAATGTCACTTCCTGGTGATGTGCACGCCGGGGTGGGGTTCCCCCCAGGGCTCGATCTGCCAGCGGCGGGGAACGGGCCTCTGGGGCGGGGGTTTCCTAGCCCCCCGGGGGGACTTGGCAGCCCTACCATGGACCTCTACATGGACCGATTATGCGCATATTGCTAAGTGTGGGGGGGATGCCACCGAGTCGGGATAGACTGAGCAGTCCATTCTGATGGCCTAAGTGTGCGTTTGAGTGATCAGACTAGGGAAAATCTGTCCATGGCCGATCAGCAAGTGCTAGGACTGGACTTTCTCTGGTGTCATTGTTTCTATGGCGGGGCAACACGGGTTGCCGATGACTGCAGGAACTTTCCCAGATGTTGCAGTCTGATCATGCACTTTAGATCCATCAGGCATTCGCAGCTAAGTCGGATCTAAAGGCACATCTAACCACAGCCGCTGTCTCTATCTTGGCACCATGACACAGATGGACCTCTCATCATCTGTGTTCATCCTTACTAAGTTAGACTAGAATACTATCCTATCTCTAAGCTTTCCTATCTAGAATGTAGTTCCTAAATAAATAGACTTTTATTAGCCTGAAAAGTGGCTCTATGTAGCTTTGTGACTAAGCTTGGATAACTGATGCAAAGATGCTCCTGCGAGTGTAGCTTTAATGCACTCTGCTAAACTAGCTCTGGGAACTGGACTAACTATTCCAGCTCTCCCAACCAAGAGCACCCTTAGACTACGGATCTATCCCTTCAAAAGCAGTGCAACCACATCCAGAATGGGTGACACCTGAAATCCTTTTTCTTTGTGTCATTTACAAAGATATATTTTCACACCTGGGAAGTCCACAGAGTCGGTAGAAACCCTTACCTTTCCTATGAGTAGCTCTGCTTCACTGCTTTCATGATTGGCAACAGCACCCACTTTACTGTTAGTTATGATGGTGTTTTACCTTTCAATGTAGCCACCTTTCTAAAGCTCTTGGATAGCTACTGAAGAATGGAGCATTTGGCCTTTCTCAGCATATTCCACTATACATCTTCCTTCCTTGCATTTGTCTAGCTCCGTAATGGACCATCATTTCCGGGGACAGGGCAAAATAACTTGTTTTCCTGGTATCACTTACTACGGCCAGGCCCAGACAGCAAAAAAATGCATAGGACAAACCAGGGGATATTTTTCTTGTTGAAATGGGATTTGGTGTTTGTTTTTTGGCTCAAAAAATGTATCCAAGCGTGAAAAGCTCCCCTTATCTGAAAAATCCACAAAAGGCCAAAACATTAGCTCATAAGAGCTCTGTATGACTAATGTGCAGCGTGCATTTTCAAGGCTGGATTGTGGTTTTGGCTGACGCGGGCAAGCTGGAGTGTTAAAAAAAACCCAAAAAAACCTCAACAACCTGAATTTGCCCTCTATTTTTATCTAGATTTCCCCCCCTCATTTTATCCTATTCCATCAGTAGAACGTGGTGGGAAATGTATCAGGAAGGAAAGATACTAAAGCTGTACTATTAAGTATATTTACTCAGAACCTAAACATGTGTGCTGACTGGCCATGTGGGGGGGCATGACAACTTTTTAGCATGTGGCCCTTAAATCCATGCTGATGTCACCATATCATTAAGCTGCCATGGGATTTTTGTTTCACCATTTGTACCATCTGCAGGATGTTCAATAGTGTGCTAGTTTATGGCTGTACTAACAACCAAATTTTACATGGGTACACTGAAGTCAATGGGGCCGCAGTGGCTCAGAGGTTAAGACGTTGAGCTGCAGGCTGGAAGGTCTGTAGCTCAGCAGTTCGAGACCCTAGCGCCGCGTGATGGGTTGAGTTCCTGTCTCTGGCCCCAGCTCCTGCCAACCTAGCCGTTCAAAAGCAAGAAATTGCAAGTAGATAAATAGGTACTGCTTTGGTGGGAAGGTAACAGCGTTCCATGTGCTTTGGCATTTAGTTATGCCAGCCACATGACCATGGAGAAGTCTTTGGACAATGCTGGCTCTTTGGCTTGGAAACAGAGATGACCACCACCCCCTGGAATCGGATCTGACTAGCTTTCGAGCAAGGGAAATCTTTACAAGGATCCCTCCTTCCTGACCAGTGTTTTAATATTTATTGTTATCATTTATGTGTTTTAATAATTGTTTTAATGATTTTGATGGGATGTTTTTAATGCTTTTGTTATTTTATTTATTTATTTCCTTCCATTTATATCCCGCCCTCCCTGCAAAGCAGGCTCAGGGCGGGTTACTATGCATGTTTTAATTTGGTAGCTGCCTTAGTGGCCCTTCTGAGGACAGAAAGGCAGGATACAGATTTTGTAAAACAACTAAATAAAATAAATGCTTCTGCATGTACAGATAGAGAGTAGTACCTAACTTGCTATCAGACTGTCATTATTGTATTTTCAGTCTTTTTCCTTGGTGCTATGGGCTAGAAGGGTAGCAGCTTGCTTTATCTCTTCCAAATTTTCCCTGCCTAGCATAGCCAGAAGTCATTTGCTATTTTACCTTCCCCAGGCAGCACAAGCCAGACTGAAGAGGTCAATCTATCAAGAAACATTTTGAAATGTTGATATGACTCATGCCACCATCTTACTGCCTGTGACACCAAGTTGCTTCTGTAATAACACTTTGAAATACTTTCAGCAAGTCTGCAGCTGTTGACTTGACTGGTAAGTGACTTGCTATAACTTATCAGGACAGAAGGCAGTATTGATATTAGAATCCTTGTTCCTTCTTGGGCTTTTGAAACATACTTTGATTACACAAAGCATGATTCAAAAGGAAAATATTGTCAGAAAGGAAAAAATTATGTTTTATGAATTCTTTTAGATTCCCAGTGGACAACATTCCTAAGTATTAATTTTCTTCCTTCTTTGCCCTGTTGGAAGTAAAGCAACATAAATCCTAACAAGGGAAGGCTCAGAGACACTGCAGCTGGAATATTAATTAGTTTATAAAGTAGGATATATATTTTTCAAATGGAAACAGAAGGAATAAGGTTTCCCCAAAATGGTGAATGTATACAGAAATATAACTTGCCTTATAAACTATAGCGGTTTGTTGTTAAGAAAATATTTCCCTTGGATTAAAATGAGTGCTGAAGTATGACCAGACCACCTCAGTCTCTTTAAAGTTGTCTCTAAGGAGTGGGGCAAATTGCCATCTAATGAGAATGAAAAATGAAAACGTTAAAGATTAGGAAGCACTTCAAAAGAAAGAATTACATGACGGTTAAATGGGGAGGATGAGTTGATAAAGTTATACGTATTTACTGGACACCAGAGAACATCTTCAGGTTCTAACTGGCCCAAGACCTACAGTTTCTACCCACAGGCAAAAGAGGCTTTGTCACTTTGCTTGTGTAGAAAACCTGCCCAACTCTGCCAGCACCTCACCTGCAGGGAGCACTGTGTACCCTCCCAGAAGTCTCAGACAGAGAGGGAGGGCAATTTATTTCACCTTTGTTTTCCACCTCTCTCTCCTGACCCTGTGCCTTTCAACCTGAGGACCAAGAGCCAGTATGTGGTGTATTCAATCTGACAATGTATGTATGTTAACTCACTCATTGAATCACCATGTGAAGCTTTCATCCTGGGCTAGGATCCTAATCCTTCCATTGTAATTGGTAGCCCAGGAAGAGCCGACCAATCACCAACAGCCAGTTCCAAGAGCGGGAACTATTGTGATTGGACATTATCCCTGCAACCTCATAGCTTGGTATTTGTATAGTAGGCATGGCTACATTAGCCGGGAGAGTTTAAAAGTGGAACAGCTTCAATGTTAAAGCTGTTCTGGCTATTCATGTTGATCTGTTTGGAGTTGAGTTACGAGTTGCTGAATAAAGCTGACCTTTTTCTGAAATCACTCTCTGACTCCTTGTTAAGTAACTGACTTAACACAGTATGTCCTCCTTGACCTGTTTCCATTTGCCTTATAAAGAGCCTGGGCCTGGCTCATCCTGGGGGCAGCCATTTTGGAAGGTCCGCCCTTCTAGAACTACCATGGGATCTGAGCAATTCTTGTGGGAAGCTGCTGCTCCCCCTACATCTTGGCTGTGACCAGGGTTCCCTCTAAGCTGCGTTAGTGTGAGCTAGCTCACAATTTTTTAGCCTCCAGCTCACACACTTTTGCCTTGACTCAGGAAGGAGGGCTCCAGAGCTAACTGATTTATGCAGTAGCCAAATCACTGGCTCACAACTTTAAAGCCGGTAACTCACAAAGCAGAATTTTAGCACACAAGACTCCACAGCTTAGAGGGAACATTGGCTGTGACTCGTCTCGTCGTCTCCCCACCCCTGAATCAAGGCTGTGGCCTAGCTGCCCATCAAGCAGTGGGCTATTAAAGGCCCAGACCCTGTCAAGCAATGGAACCGCAGGCTTTGCCTTGAAGGTGCTGCATGTGTTGCCACTTGGGTGCATAGACACAGAGGGTGAGTCCCTGGCCTCCCTCGATGTCTGACAGCTGGCTTCCAGGTTTTGAAATCCCTTCTTCCCCTTACTACAGGTCCAAATATTAACTAGAGACCCTTGGACAGTATCTGTCCCCAACACATCCTAGTCCAGAAGCAAATGGGAAGTATGAGGGAAAAGGCTGTAGTCTACAACAACAGGACTGGCCATAGGGTTGCCAACCTCCAGGCAGGGGCTTGGAATTATCCCAGAATTACAACTAACCACCTGGCTACAGAGATCAGCTCCCCTGAAGGAAATGGCAGCTTTAGAGGGTGAAATCACATCCCTTCTGAAATCACATCCCTGCTGAGCTACCTCCCCTCCCCAAACTCCACCTTCCACAGGCACTGCCCCCAATTCTCCAGAGATTTTCCAGGGTGGAGTTGGCAACCTTAAGTGGCCAACATACCCCTCTAGATATTGTGACACCTTAATCAGAGTTGCAGTCTGGGAAGTCTACTCACTGAGCTAACCAAGGATACATCTCTCCAAGTGTACATTCCCCCTCCTTTGAGCCCTCTGACATCAGTTTGGGAGTACCCACACAGTACAGATATTCCTGTACTATCAATCCAATATAAAAGAGAGCTGTAGGGAAGTCAAATTGTGGCAGCAACAAGGGTCATTTATGTTCCTATATTGAAAGAGCATCGTATGACACTCCCATTAGTATAGGATGTCCTTTAAAACAGGGAAAGCTTGGCAATACTAATGCAGGGCAGTGGGCTGAATCCCATAGAGTGTTTCCAAATGCATAAGTGCCCGCAAGGTGTAGCTAGGGTTGCCAGCCTCCAGATAGTGGCTGGAGATCGCCTGGGGTTACAACTGATCTTCAGGCAACAGAAAGAGAAAATGGCTGCTCTGGAGAAAATGGCTGCTCTGGAAGGTGGACTCTATGGCATTATACCACATTGAAGTCCCTCACCTCCAAAATCTCCAGGTATTTCCCAACCTGGAGCTGGCGACCCTAGGTGTAGTGGTTAAGAGCAGTGGACTCTGATCTAGAGAAATGGGTTTCATTCCCCAGTCCTTCATATGAGGCCTGCTGGGTGACCTTGGGCCAGTCACAGTTCTCTCACAACTCTCCCAGTCCCACCTACCTCACAAAGTGCTTGTTTGGGCAGAGAGGAAGGGAAAGGCAATTGTAAGCTGCGTTGAGACTCCTTAAGGTAGAGAAAAGTGGGGTACAAAAACTAACTCTTCTTCAAGTGAAAACATTAAAAATGAAACCCAAAGGCACTTTTACAGTCAGTTAAAACGATTGGATCAAATATTCATTCCCATGCTGCAAGACATAGTGCAAGGTATTTGGGGGTTGGGTCAATACTGCAATGAAGCACTATGGGTTATCCTAGACTTAAGTATGTTTCTCTTTTCCCTTTAGGTTTTGCTGGATCCAAGGCACAGATGCAAATGTAGATTTGAGCCACTTTTCGTCACTGACGTTTGTTCATATGCTTTGTACCTAAAACATGCTTCACCCACTCCCAATATATTTTTAATATATTTGGTATATGTCAAACATATATCAAAAGAATCTCTTTCTGAATCTACATACTCAGCACAGAACTGAAAATCTGGACCCATGAAATCAATCACTTCAACAGAGAACAGCAACAGGTCTCTCCATATATCATTAGATATAAGAGCAGCAATGCAATCCTAAACAGAGTTACACCTTTCTAAACCCATTCACTTCAAGGCACTTGGAAGAGTGGAAGTCTGCTTAGAATTGCTCTGAGAATTATTTCGCATCTGATAATCTCTTTTCTTTCTGCTCGCCTAATACAAAGAGGGAGTTTGATTCTTGTTCTGAAAATGGCAATGCTCTTGATAGAAACGTTGCAGGTTGATGCGCACCAATCACTTGGTTGCCTTCAAGCCTCAAATAGCATCACTTCCTTCCCTCAAAATGTGATCAGGGCACTGGAGGCATTAAACCTGATTTGTTAACCCAAACTTGCCTGGTCTAATTGAATCCTTGTCACAAAGATGATTTGTCCAACACACTTAAGTGTTTAATTTATACCCACATGAAGATCAAGCAGGCATCCCTTTTGTTCTCTAATCACTGTTTGTTTTAACCTTCACAATGCATTAATGTAATCACTCCAAGGACAGAAATGTCTTCGGCTGGTCTTTAGTTCATATTCAATTACTGGGTTACAGACTTGCCTCTTAGCACTAACAAAGAAATTTTGATTGCATATTGTGCAGTATTTCTAATAATCAGAATGCCTACTTTGTTCTTCCCGCTGCCGTCAGAGCCCTGTTGGCTGCGTTTAACCCTTTGTCAAGCTCCGTCTCCTTTCAGTCATTATTGAAGCTGACCAGATAGTTTTTGTAGTTACAGTTAAGTCAGCATTCATGCATTCAGGACTCTGTTGACTCAGTTGCGGTAATACAAATTTTCCCACACTGTCTACTTGACACTTGCGAGTCTAGTCTGTACCAACGTCCATTGTATTAAGCAAACAGCCATGCCGCACCGAAATTCCACTCATTGTTCGCACTAAAGCTACAGGATTTTCTCCAGTTCACAGGCAGCAAAACCCATTGTTATCTCTGCAAACTGTCTTAAGATGGCCTCTGAAAAGAAATCACATGACCCCGAACTGGATTAGCCTTCAGGAAATCTTTGGGCTTTGGCATCTTGAGGAAACATCCCTAGGGAAATGGGATATATATATAT
>NW_015160860.1:630856-698146 GCF_001447785.1 Gekko japonicus | reverse complement strand
TATATATATATATGTATATATATAATATGGGTTGGATCCAACTAGCTTTTCAACTGATAAAAATAAAGGGAGGGGTCTCCTTTGATCACCCAAAAGAGTTATGCTGGGGATCATGGGACCAGCATGAATGCAAGCTGTATTAGCGGGAAAACTGGGAAGGTTGAGTGAAAAAGGAGGCTTGATCCAGTACTATATATTTCAGAAACTGAAGCCATTCTGAAACATATTCCTTTTATTTGGAGAGAAAGGTCCACAGCTAACAGTAAATGCACCGGCCCAAGTGATTTTACAAGAGAGAAATTAAATGAAGGCGGGTAGAGGAGGTGTTAATACAAAGTATTGTCAAAAGTGTCAAAGTAACAGAAGCAGATTAATCTTTGTAAATATTTTAAACCCCAAATAGAAAATTGTACCTCTCTGCTCTGATTTTTCAGTTTCAAGAACATCTCTCACTGTAGCTGAAATAAATTCTTTTGCCTTCAGAATATATCTGTACACACTTTGGGGAGGTTTTTTCTGTGCACAGATCTAATCTTTTAAGAATTTGTTTCTTAAAAAAAATTAAGCAGAAGAATAATTATTGAAAGCAAATGATATTTTAAATGTATATGTCCTGATCCAGCAAGGGGAACTCATAAGAAGTTGTTTCCTTTGTGCAGTTCATGTGGATGCAGACACCCATTTGAATGTCATTTCCCAGCCCTATATTTGGGCCCCATTGCCAGATGTGGACTAGAAAGTTCAACTGGTCCAGGAGCAAGCACTCAGCTCAAATCTAGCCAGCAGCACCAAAAATGTGAACTCACTTGCCCACTGCCTCCTCTCATAGCACTGCCAAATGGCTGTGATGCTTGGAGTTAGCTGGTATGTTGAAAAACTCAAGCCCATTGGCTCTCTGAGCCATCTACTAGTTTGGTTCCCCATGGGATGGTGGCCCACTTGGACCTTTTCCTGTAAACTCAGTGGCCTACCTCCCCCTGCACTGAACTTACTTTGCTTCCAACTCAAAGTGGGCTTGGGCGGCCTTTCTGTGGAGAGATTATTTATACAGGCCTTGATGAAGGAACCCATCTTTTACTGCCATCTTCACATTTATGAACATGATGTTGTCTGGGATATATTGCAGGTATTGGTTCCAATCCAACAACTGACATCATTTGGACCAATGTATTCAAAGTATCTGGAATATAACATTAAAACAAAGGCTGGAATGGTTCACCTTCCCTTCAAAGGAAGTTCCTGCCAGCCAACTTGGGGCTGGGGAAACACATTTTATTTCAGCTTCCCCTTTCCCTTGTGCCAGTCAGGCATTGCAGTAACCAGAGGGAAGCAGCAGAGTAGAGAGTTTTGAGCAAAAATTCTCCTTTGTGAGCTACTGGCATTAAAGTTGTGAGCGAGCAATTTGGCTACGGCATAAATTAGTTTCCTCTGGAGCCATCCTTCCTGAGTGAGGACAAAAATGTGTGAGCTGGAGGCTAAAAAACAATGAGCTAGCTCACACTAACTCAGCTTAGAGGGAACACTGGTGGAGACTCTATGATAAAACTATAGAATTTTTGGCAATCCCTAGAGAGGAAAACATCACTTCCAGGAAATGGCAGCGCTCTCTAGAAATCGCCAAAAATGCTATAGTTTTGCAGTAAAGTTTTTGACTATTCCTAGAGAGAGGTGTGACATCACTTTCCCCAGAAGTGACATCATGATGTTGCTACCGGCATGTTTTTTTTTATTCTCTTGCTGGCTGCTGGAGTGATGGTGGGCAATGACCATGGGTCAGGAGCTCCTGCCCCCCAAGAGGCTTATGGCAACCCTAGGAAGGCACATTTCCCAAAACAGCTGGTGGTGCTGTGAGACTGGGACACCCTTATTTATTTTGTGAAATTGTTTTGATCCTCAGAACAGAAAACATTAAGAACCATTATTTTCCTTATAGCAATAAGCTCTTCTTTATGAAATTATATAAGTAATTGTATCTGTCCTTCAGTATCTCAAATGGAGTAATGTAATTCATCAACTATTCAATCAATCAGATGGTGAAACAATAAAAAAATGATCATCCCCAACTGTAATGGTTTAAATTCTGATCAACCCAGGGCCAAAAGAGGCACAACAATGAATAAAGTATCTTAGGATGTCCACAGACAGCAAACCGCATGCGTATGCAGCCATGATTCAGAAGGTGTGTGGGGATTTAACCTTTCAGCTCTCACTAACCAAAACTGGGCCCGCCATGATTTCAATTATAATGGGAAATAAGTGTAATAAATAAATGCATTTGGGCTTTCTCATTTTTGGTTTGGTTTAAGAGAGAAGGCAGGGCTGAGCAGAATGTATTTCAGCAGTAGACAGGATTCCAGTCCTCTCTGCCATGGTGAATACCTCCACGTTTAGGGTGGGGGGGAGCATTTCTCTTCAAGCCATGAAGAAATTAAGGTGCCCCCAAATCTGAAACACTCAAAGACTAATTTTTTTGTACCTGGTGGGAGGCATGTGAAATCAAGCAGAACCCTGGGAAGCGATGGAGAGGGTTCTCTAATCTGCCCGACAGAATGGACTGGCTACGATGGTTTCAGCAATCACCTCCCTACGGCTTCCAAACATTTCGTAATGCTTTTGCTAAAAAAAGACAGCCCTCAGAAACAATTCAAAGTATTTGCCTCATTCTCATTTTTTTTTTTTTGCAAGGCTGAACAGAGGACATCAAACGCCTTTAACCTGAGTGCTCATTACAGTATGGTGTGAAATATCAATGATGGTTTAAAAGTAGAAGGTCACCGATTGAAGAACTGAACACATACCTGGTCAAACTAAGAAGTTAAGACAGGATTTGTTTTCATACTAGAACATGCTAAAGGTTATTGTTACTTCCAGAGGCTACTCCAGGTTTGCAGTGAGAGGACCTTCATGAAAATTTCCCTCTGTGCCCCCCCTTATGTGACTGCTTGGGGTGGCACAGTGAGGAAGGCGCCAGTGAACTGCTGGGGCTTGGTTCACTCCCAGCTACCAGACTGGCATCCAGAGTGTAATGCTGCTGGCTGGGTCCATGCCAAGTCCCTGGAACAATGGCTTTGACCTGACCAGCAGCCGCATGGGCCCACAAGGGGATTGGTGTACTTTGCTCGGTTCACAAAGCATTGTTTCCCCTGATTACACGCCACTTCATGGCTAGCAACTGAACTGTGCAAATTCATTTGTGCTGAAAAGTATTGTGTTGGAGGCAATGTGAAATTGCGAACTGTAGTGTTAGATCTAGGATGACTCATTCATACCCACACTTACAAGTCATCTCTTGATCTGTGGCCAACATGTGACGTGTGTGTGACATTTGCTCCTTTGCATAAGAAAGCACTGTAATCTTAACGTTTCTGCAGGACTTTTCTTGAATGGGGAAAAGATGGATAGAGGTGCAAACAGAATTCACTTTGTAAATTTGCTGTGTCAAAAGAAGGAAAATCCCCAAGATGGTTCATTTGTATCTTCCTTTCCCCCCTGGAGTGCCCAGATAACCATTGCAAACATCGAAGTATGCCACCTGAATAATTGGGTATAGTTCCCAAAGAAGTCTGTGAAGTTACATATGTATGTATGAAGTTTCCTTATACTGAATCAGTATACTGAATCTATCAAGGTCAGTATGGTCTACTCCAGACTGGCAGTGAGTCTCCAGGATCTCAGGCAGAGGTCTTTCACATCACCTGTCACCTGATCCTTTTAGCTGGAGATGCCAGAGATTGAACCTGGGTCCTTCTGCATGCCAAGCTGATGCTCTGCCATTGAGCCACAGCCCCTCCCTTAATGTTCAAATGGCCTTGTCCTCAAATGGTTCAATATCACCTTTATTGCAAGAAGGAAAGGCTCTGGAGTTATGAGCAACTAAATTAGTCGATGCATCTGCTTTGGATGGCTAATATCCTGTTGGAAGCATTATTTATTTTTGCTGGATTTCAGACATAGGAGTTTAAAATGGTTCATTCAAGCAATGCTAGTGTTTTCAATGGCCCATGAAAGCAATAGAAACAAGCTGGTTATCAAGATCTTGTGGAAAGTAATATTACAGCAATGACTCTGTCAAGTCTGACCTAACTGCAAGGACAAGCTGCAATCCTTACTCAAAAGTAAATCCAGATGAAATGTGGGGCTTATTTCCAAGTAAGCAAGGTCTGAATAAATGTATAGGGCGCCAGAATTTAGGCAACACATTTTTAAAAAATGGTTAAAAACTGCTGTGGAAAACTGCTTTTGTATATTTGTATGCTTGATTTTCCTTATAAACATTTTAAACTTATGTGTGTATAGTCAGAAAATGCAACTTGCTGACTTGTTTGGCTCTGAAGACCTATAAAATAACTAATTGTTTTCAGATATCCAGCCATATCTTTGCAGCCAGGAGTGTTAGAATAAATTTTCAGGAAGCCACAGCATGGAGGAAAAGTCCATGGGACAGAACTTTAGCATCTCTGGTTTAGTTTCTCCCCCCCACCCCGGTACCGCACCTGCAAAAGTACTCCTGTGTTGGGTAAAAACAAACAAGTCCTATCTAGAATCCAGGCCTGACCATACTGAGTTGAACCCAAGCAGCCACAAGTGGCCTTTACTGCAGTTCCCGGTGCCCCCACCCAACGCCTGAAGGTTAGGTGACCCCCTGAGAATGGTTTGCACCATGAGGGAGTGTGGCGGACTATCAAAACACAAATATTAATACGCTACTAGGGGCTGCTCAGTCATAGCAAGGAACAAAACTTTCGGCGGGAAAATCTGCCTCACAGTGGGGGAATGACAGGGGTCCATCATAATTATATTTTGTTCCCTGCTGTGATAGTCCGTCACAGGGAGAAATATGATGAGAACTGAGAGACTGGTAGAGAGCACCCACCTCTTGTTTGAGCTCTTGATTTTTCGTGCAAAATAGGGAGGTAGATTTCCACTGATTCTCACTGCTGGTCCTGTGCTGCATCTCACACTATTCCAGAGGAGACTCGCCCCAGGACCCAGCCCTCAGGAGTAACTGTTCTAGGGGACACAGAGGACTACAGAAAAGAAAAAGGAGCATGTGGTGAAGATCCCTTCAATAAATTCTGTGGTGCTCACAATTATCAAAATCCAACCCATGGTGATACATTCCAACCCACATACATATGCACATCTTTGAACATATTTCTATTATGGTTGGTGTGGATAACACTAGCATACATAGTGATAGCTAGCATACATATGGATAACACAAGCATACATACTGATTCTTAAGACTACCAGCATGGATCTAGACCATGGAGGAGGAGGAGGAGGAGGAGGAGGAGGAGGAGGAGGAGATTGGATTTATACCCCACCCTTCACTACCCAAAGGTGTCTCAGAGCGGTTTACAAACTCCTTTCCCTTCCCCTCCCCACAACAGACACCCTGTGAGGTAGGTGAATCACAGGTATTGGACTTCAGAGCATAGAACAGTGAAATCACAACAAACTATCAGCATCCTGTAGGATTCCCCCTCCCACCAAAGCTGGATGTTTGATTACAGTCCTACATGGCTTCTTACCCACCATACTGAGCACAGAACACTAGCCACATGATTAATTTCCTGGTTGTCCGCCCAGAGCTGAAAAAACACCCGACTTCTCCAGACACATGGCAGCTACAGTACAGGGGCTGCTAGGTTTCATTTAGCTTGGTAGGTATTATTTGTTGATTCATATAAGAGATTTGGAACATGCCCTGAAAAATGGTGTTGTGTGTCCGTGTGTGTAAGGTCTTTTACTCTTCATAACAAATTATGTAAATCTGTATGATAAGAATTAATATATCGCACCTTAGCCAACTCATGCTACATTTGATTGAGGAGCTGAAATTCTGCATTTCTTGCAAATTGTGACTCATAGATGTAATTATCATTTGCAAATGTATACTAAAGATTGTAATGAAAAAAGGGGCTATAAATTTTTTTAAAACTCCCTTAAGAGCTGGTATAGCATGATGCCACATAGAGATATCAACAGCAGCTTTGTCTCATGAATGTCTGCTCTGCCACACATGGTCTCAGACAAGGCACTTTCTTTAACTATTTGCATATTGAGATAATTCAAACTTACCTTACTGGTTTGTTGTAAAGGTTGGTGAGATATTGGGGAATTTCAGACAGGTGCTTTCTTCCGGTAGGGAACCGATTCTCAACCGGGTGCTGGTCTGTCATTTCAGACAGAACCCGGTTGAGAATCGGTTCCCTACCGGGATGACGTGGCATTTCACACAGGGAAGCCTCTCTTCCTATTAGGAACCGGGAGGGAAGCGTTTTACCTGTCAACCGCTTCCGAGGAGGCTCCCGTTCCCTCTCCCGGTTCCGATACGCTATACCGATCCCATTGGAATACATTGGAATACTGGTATATCGATATATCGCTATAAGACGGACTTTTAAAAAAAACAAACATGGGGAAACAAAGCGGTGCGTGTGTGAAACGCCGAACCGCTTCTGAATCGGCTCCTTTCTGGTAGGGGCAAGCCGTGTGTGAAACGGCAGCCCTCTACCGGTTCATCTGCAAACGGAAGACTCCCGGCTTGAAACCGGGAGAAGACGGGTAATGTGAAATTCCCCATTGGTTTCATCTAATGGTGCCGTTCTGCAGGTGGAAGGTGTATAGACTTGTGCAAGAGGGGGACAAGTCTGTATTTTCCATGTTCTTCCAATATGAGTTGCAGTAGGGGTTTTCACCATTTTTGTAGTATTTTTCAGATGTTTATTTCATGGAGGACATAATTATCAATATTCCAGTATTTCAGGTGATTCAGATCTCAAATACCAGTTTTGTATTGGATTTGGGGTTTGGGGGATTTTGATACTATTTGGGTCCATTATTTCCTATGAGGAATACTTCGGGCAGGCTGGAGTGGCTGTGGTTCAAGCAAATGACACCAAACATTCTATGAAGCTGGTGCTCCCTGTAACCCCCAAGTTTCAAGTAGATTGAGTAAAGGGGTCCAAAGTTATGGGCAGCTGAACAAGACGCCCCTAGGCATCCTCCATTATTTCTTGGGGGAGGGGGAGATTCCATCCTTTTTCCAGTGCAAAGAATAGCCAAACACAAAACAGAAAGCAAAGCAACCACTGGCCGAAAACTACCCAATGAAAACAGAACCAACAAGCCCAATAGAACCAATGTAGAACCAGGGAATCCCAGCAGAACTACAGGCCAATATGGCAAGCTTAATACAACCAATGTCAAACTGGAGAATCCAGCCAAACTGGCAGCAAAGGAACACTGCTGCAAGCCAAACAAGTGTCAAATCAGTAATCTAAGTTGATATCAAACCAGAGTATCTAAGCCAATATCAAACCAGAGAATCCAAAGAAAACCAATTTAAGCAACTGTTCCAAGACCAACATAACCAATTTCAAACCACAGAATCCAAGCCAAGCCAACCTGACAAGCCAATGCCAAGACATGGCAAGAAGATACTGACACAGACGCATTGGAAAATCAAAGAAAAACGGTCCTGGGATTCTTAAAATGCTGCCCCCCCCCCAAGTATTCCCAGATATTCCTGAATATTGCCAGAATTTTTGGGGACTCATTTCCTGGTATCCTGAAAAATCCCAAATACCATATGGATACCAAATATATCAGAAAAATAACGCTAAGGTATTTTGGGGTAGATTTTAAGACCAAAAGTATCCAAATGCACATCCCTAGTTGCAGCTCCCTGTTCCTAAGGATACCCCATTCCCAAGAGAAAGCTTTTCAGGTAACATTGAGCTTCAGGTATCAATAGGGGTTTGGGTTGTGTTAGGGAATAACAATAACAACAACAATAGTTGTTGTTGTTAGAGAACCATTAGCAAGTTGCAAGCAAAGTAGCCTATTTGATCAAAACTCTGGAAGGATTTATTGCTTCAGCATAAAATATTGTAAAAATCATTATGTTTATGAACTTGGGAGGGAAGAAGTCCAAAAGAGACAGATCATACATCAAAATCCTATTCATAGTAATTAATTCATGTACATACAATAGTTTTTTATTCATGAAGAATTTTAAAATATATTGGATTTTAAAGGTGTGTATGTCTCTTTAAAATCCAATATATATATTTTTAAATATAAAAGCCAATAAAAAGATTGGATTGATACCAGGCAATAGCAGCTTCGCCAATATTTGTTTAATCTCAGTTCATGACCATTATTTTATGATCAATGGCTAACCTGCTAGGCTATCATTCCCCAGGTTAAGCATAAAAAAAGAAAAGAAGAAAGAAAAGAAAAAAATAAATCTTGACGGTATCACTGAACTATTTTGGCCTTACCTCTGACAGAATTTTCTAGGACATTATTGCAGCAGCATTTTGAATAAAGGTTTGTGGACCACTGAAAGGGTATTTATCCCACTCTTAATATTCCCTAAGAGTCCAGTAGCAAGAACAAGGATGGATTCAAATACTAGAAACATACAAAACATACGCGGCAAAAGGCTGCTTCATCTTGCCCAGTATTTGTCTCCTATCATTATCAGTTTAGACAATGGCCTTTCCTTGTCCAACTGGCTGAGTTTCTTTCAGCTCAAGATGCCAGGGGGCCTGAGCCTGGGTTCTTATAGTTACAAATCATAGGGCACTTTCACACACACACTAAACAAAGTACTTTCAAACCATCTTCAATGTACTTTGAACGGGATTTTACTGTGTGAAATGGCAAACAGTCGCTGAAGTGGATTGAAACTGCATTATGAATGCTGTTGTATTTTACTGGTGTTTTAACTGTTTTAAGTTTTTATATGCTGCATATTGTTTATTATTTCTGATGGAACCCACCCTGACCCTGCTATGCGGGGAGGGTGGGATGTACATCCAATAAAATAAAAAAATAAAATAAAAATTTAGCATATGTGAAAGTACCCTAAGTGTTTCATCACAGATGGCATGTACCACATGAGAACTCATGCTGAAGATCAAGGTTTGCATCCACAACTTTCTGCTCTCCCAGTGTAGCCCCCTGCACTCCCTAAAATGCTAACCTCTAGATGCAGGGGACATTCCGGAACAGAGCTGGGTAGGATGTGGTGGTCTAAAGTAGGAAGGGAAATCAACTACAATCTTCCTTCTCCTCCATCTAAAATGACCATTTGATGCAGCAGCCCCATATGTTTAAATGCCCCCCCCCAAAAAAAATCTCTGCTTGTTTAAAATTAGTACACAGTGTTTTTATTGTGAGGACAGTATTGATCAGCCATGAATTGAAGTGCCTTCTATCCACTCCTAGTCATGGTGGGAGGGACTCATTACACCACACCGTTTAAACAGCTTTCAAGAAATCGCTCTTCTTATATCAGTGGAATAAAATGACCACTATATGTGACAACACTGATCCAAAACCCAAAACTAACACTTCGTTACCACAAAATGCAAAGATCCATGTGTTTCCTTATCTTTGCCTCTATGTTGTATAAAACAGCTAATAAGAAGATGGCCTTCCAACGGTTCCCCTTAGTCATCTTGCCTAATTTAACAATTTGTCTTGACACAGTTATTTGTTTAGATGGCCTGTTTGACTTAGAATGGGAAGCAACTTCCAAAGATGAAGCCTCAGCAGATACCTATGAACTGCAACAAAACTGACGGGGGATTACATTTTGTTCTATTTTGACTGATGAAAAGAGGAGATAATGGGAGACACCGGGATAAATGTAATGAAGAGAAACAAAGTAGGAGCTTCATAGGGGTTAATCCAGGCCCAGTGCTGAATACAATGAGGTTAATCTGGCCAAAAGAGGCTTTAGGTAAAAAGTCTAGGACAAAACTTGTTACTTTATGATCCAATTGAACTTAATGAAAGACATGTTTGGAAAGGAGATTTAGGACTTGGGACTCAGTGGGGCAGAAGATACCTCCATGACTTTTCTCTTGTTTTACATGCTGGAGGCCTTGTTATAGTACCAGAAGGGATTTGGGATTTTCTTTTGCTTGTCTTTAAAAGAACACAAGCAATGTAACACCACTATCACCCTAATTAAGAATCTACACAACTCTGGTCTACTGGCAAAGAGTTTTTTTACCTCTCAGATGTCTTGGCTTATTTTCTTATTGGATAAGAAGTATTAGCATCCATAACTTCTTATAGGAAATGATTATTATTCACCTGAACAACATCTCTTCACTTTCGCTTTCTCACTCCTAAAGGATATCCCATTAAACAAATATATTAGATGACAAAGTGCTTCAGGTACAGCAGAAATTAAACTATAAAATTAGAAACTACAAATATTAGATATAAACCACGCTTTCCCTTGAATGGTGCAATTATTTGAACTTTGGCCACTGTAGAGAAACTTTGAACTTAATGCAAGATTTTATGGGAGTTCACCTAAATCTTTATCGACTAGGTTTGAAAGAAAATAAGCCTTACCAATTTTTCACAGGCCAAGCTGCACTTATATATTGTGGGAGTTTATGTTTTCTGTCCAAATGCAGTGCTACATAGAGAGTAATAAAGTAAAAAGAACATAACATCATAAAAACTGCTTTAAGAACATGAGATCATGAAAACTAATATACTAGTCAGATCAATGTTGCAGTTCCCGATCTCCAGAAGGGACCTGGACTACCAGTGCTGCACCAAATTTGGGCCATTAAACATTTTTTTAAGTCTAACACTAAGCTTTGGAAAGGTGCAAAAAGCCTCCCAAATGCCCGACACACACCTTAGTGCACATTTTAAAAATTGTGATGGTTGGTTGTTCACAGTCTAGATATGCGGCTGCTTCTACATCGCCTTTATAGCTTCTTCCTCACAGCATCATAGCAGACAGTCAAAGATCACACGATGTCATTCCTGAAACCAAATGAAGCCTTCATGTTACGCTTACTATGAATGATGAGAAAGAAGGAATGGGCCCCTATCACCTATCAATCAAGCCACCACTCTATGTTAGGGGTCCCCAACTGTTTTGAGCCAGTGGGCACCCTTGGAATTCTGACACAGGGTGGTGGGCCCACGCACAAAATGGCCACCACAGGTGGTGAAGCTAAGCACAAAATGGCTGCCAAAGAAGGCGGAGCCTCATATACAGAGGAAGCCCAAGTGCAAGGAAGATATGGGGCAATTTTAAAGTATACTTGGAAAGAGGGGCGAGAGAGAATAAAAGAAAAACTGGTGGTAGCTGCCATGAAACAAGGACATTTTATTATGTAAAATATTACATATAACTTTCAGTTATATGTAATATTGTACATAACACCATCAACTTGTTTCTTCTGTAAAGAATATTCAGATAAAGCTTTGCTTTTAACCTCTGTGATCTTTTTATAGCTTTGCTCACCTTGCCTTCACCCATTCTAGCCAATGTATGATTTTTTTAAAAAAGACTCTTAGGACTTCTTCTACAATATCTAGGCTAGCTAATCAGATCCTCTCCCTTCATTTCCTGAACATGTGTGCTTGTTAAGTTCGCTTAGGAGCTCAGCCTCAAATATTGCACATGTGGCCACCACTCCCCGCCCCCCGGGAACAAATAGCAATATATTCACAATTAAGGAGATCTTGTGGAAATGTACCTATAGTCTCTGGCTGGTTGCAGAAAGTGGGCATAAACAGGTGAAGTAATAGCATCCCTAACCATGAATGCTGTTTAAGGAAGGCAGGGGCAGCTTAGCATTTCCAGCTACTACATGGGTTCCACACATGGCTATTGTAATACACTAGGGGTATTTTGCTTGGTGCCCAGTGCCAGCTCTCTGCCCAAGAAATACCCGAAGGGCCAGCATTTGGGAAGAAGACAACAGGCATGGCTTATGCCCATCATTGCCTTCCAGTTCATTAGTTGAGTCCAAGACAAATCCCTGAGAAGTTGGCAACAAGGCTGGAACTTGGCTTGCCCCAATCATGTCTCCAAGTACAGCCCTCATTTTTCCCTACTGCCATTTTGTTTGCCAGTCCACCAACATCTTCAGAAGAAGAGAAGAGATTGGATTTATACCCTGCCCTTCACTACCTGAAGGAATCTCAGAGTGATTTACAATCTCCTTTCCCTTTCCCTCCCCACAACAGGTACCATGTGAGGTAGATGGGGCTGAGAGAGCTCTTTCCAGAACTACTCTTTCCAGAACAGCTCTGACAGAACTATGACTTGCCCAAGGTCATCCAGCAGTTGCAAGTGGAGGAGTGGGGAATTGAACCTGGTTCTCCCAGATTAGAGACTGCACACTTAACCACTACACCAAACTGGCTTTACAGGTAGACACTGCATTTTTCCAGCTCTTGGGTGAAAAAAGTTTGCCTATCCCTGTTATGCATAATTAAATAGTTAGGTATGTATAATGTATGCATGGCAAAACAACAAATCCCTTTGCTTTTAAAAAGTGCCCCTTGTTTGAGTTGTTACATTTTTTAAAAAAATTGTTTGATTTACATGGGTCTCACTATTAGATGAATAAAAAAACTGGTTAGCAGAATGTACCTATATTGTCCTAGTCAAGCACCATTTTACAGAAATGTAACACTCGTAGCTTCAGTGGGGATCGCATTTGGACACACTTGAAGCTGCTTGTACCGAATCAGACTCTGGTCCATCAAGGTCAGCATTGTCTACTCAGGCTGGCAGCAGCTCTCCAGGGTCTTGGGTAGAGGCCCTCCACATCACTTACCACTTGATCCTATTAGATGGAGATGCAAGAGACTGAATCTGGGACCTTCTACGTACAAAGCAGAGGCTCTTCCCCTTGTACTGATACTGTGGGATACTGCCACTTTATGCCAATATAAAAGAGAAGAACACTCCAAAAAGTCCTGTTGGCAGCTCTCCAGGGTCTTGGGTAGAGGCCCTCCACATCACTTACCACTTGATCCTTTTAGATGGAGATGCCAGAGACTGAATCTGGGACCTTCTACATACAAAGCAGAGGCTCTTCCCCTTGTACTGATACTGTGGGATACTGCCACTTTATGCCAATATAAAAGAGAAGAACACTCCAAAAAGTCCTGTTGGCAGCTCTCCAGGGTCTTGGGTAGAGGCCCTCCACATCACTTACCACTTGATCCTTTTAGATGGAGATGCCAGAGACTGAATCTGGGACCTTCTACATACAAAGCAGAGGCTCTTCCCCTTGTACTGATACTGTGGGATACTGCCACTTTATGCCAATATAAAAGAGAAGAACACTCCAAAAAGTTCTGTTGGCAGCTCTCCAGGGTCTTGGGTAGAGGCCCTCCACATCACTTACCACTTGATCTTTTTAGATGGAGATGCCAGAGACTGAATCTGGGACCTTCTACATACAAAGCAGAGGCTCTTCCCCTTGTACTGATACTGTGGGATACTGCCACTTTATGCCAATATAAAAGAGAAGAACACTCCAAAAAGTTCTGTTGGCTATAGATTTTACAATAAAACCCCTACCGTGTCTAAAAGCACAGCCTGATAAAGTGGAAAGAAAATGGCCCTACAGAGAAAAGTACGGCAAAGTGCTGGGTGTCACAGCACCTGTACTATCTCTTTACACACCATTTAGCATGCACATGGATTTTTTTTTACAAGAAAACAATGGGTGAACGAGCAAACAAAAAAGACGAGATGGGCAGATAAACGTTGAAATTGGAAAAAGACCATAATGTTAAGATGAGTTAAAAGCTCTCTCTGACCCTATCCACTAACACCATCTCTCCAGTTGGCTTCCCCTGTGAACTTTCTCTGTTGCATTCCGCTTGCTAAAACAGAGGATGGAGGGGCCAAGTAAAGAAACACATCCCGCTTCATTGGGTAAAACCAAAGTGCATGAAGGTGTGATGGCTTAGAAGTTAATAAAAGTGACATTTCCGAGACAGGGTTAGTTGGGCTTTCGTAGAGAGGCCAGGGAGAAGGAGAGACCCCCTACCGCTTTCCCCCTCCTCCTTTTACATTTCCTTTTGCTGGCATCCCCTCTTTGCTCAGAACACTGCATCAGAAAAGTTGGGAGCTTTCTCCTGTTGCTAATATAGAAGCTAAGACTCATTAAGGCAATGGTGAATAAAGGACTAGTTCGAAGGACAACTCACCAGGGGGGGAAGAAAACAAGGAGATACAATTTAGACCTACACATCCATTGTTTTCATTCCCCATTAAAAACTATTTGGTTTCCATGCTATGGACTACTTCAGATTCCCCTTATGATTTTTTTCACCCCTCCACTATTCCCTGTGAATAGTTTCAATCAAGGCAAATATCAGCCTTCTTGGGTTGCCAACCCGGGAAATTCCTGGAGATCCGGGGGCAGAGCCTTGGGTATGGTGGAGATGGGGGAAGGACAGGAGCCCAGCAGGGATGTGATGCCAAATAGAGTCCACCCTCCACAGCTGCTCTTTCTTCTGGGGGAACTGATCTCTGCAGACTGAAATTTCAGGAGGGCTCCAGGCCCCACCTGTATGATGGAATTCCAAAAACAACATCCGTGACAAAAATAACAAAGAGTCAATAAACGTAAGTTGCAAAAATGTTTACTGTAGTAATTTCTGTAGAAATTTTTCTTCCACTATTGCTCACACGCTAACGAATACTGCGCAATGAACAATTCGTTTCACAATATTTGCTTTATCTGAGCGTGTAGCAATTCCAATTCTTATCAATCACTACTTATCAACTCCTGAAGGAAACATTCCATGTTGATTTTCTAATAACAGAAGACTATACCCCATGGTTTCTGGGTGTGGGTAGGGGAATAGAAGTTGTGGGGGGTTAGCCGGCCTGACATTGAATTGGCAAGTGTGGTGGATTGAGAACAACAGAACTAAAGACTAAAAGTCTTTATAGAGGAACCGCACATCCCATTACCTGTAGCCTTCTCAGTGCCCCAACAGTCATTTGAACAAGGGAGGTGCAACGTTTTCCCAAACAGAGAGAAGGGGGACAAAATGAGGATACAGGCACTCTCTATCAGGATCCACTCATCCAAGAGGCTTTTCGAATGGAAGGGTTGTGGGGTTTTTTTTAAAGGCGATCGACAGCTTGCAGGAGTCTCCTCCCTCCTCTTTCTTTCCCTTTCATGCCATCCACACTGTTTCTGCGAACAAAATAATAAGAGCTCTCAGGTCCTTCAGACAAAGTGAAACGTAATCTCTTTATGGAGAGTGCATCAATACATCAGTGATGCTCCTCAGTCTGTTTGGAAGGGCAACAAGAGAGCTGCTTTGGGGGAAATCTTAATAATAACCCTTATTAAGGACAAACCCGGCAGAGAAGCTTGCTTTTCCGACAGCACCTGAAGCAACAAAAGCTGTCTAGCGAGAGGAGGGAAAACAGTTTCTCTTAGGTTTGTCTTTGAAATTTGTTTTCCCTCTTCAGGAGGGGGCTGCCAGTCAAATGCCTCGGCGTGGGGGGGAGAGTAGTACTATGAAGAGGGGTAGGAATGGTGGTGCAATACTATGAAAAATCACGGTGACACTTAAATACAGAGGAGGGGGGGGGAAGAGATGCTATTTATTACTTTCAAAATGTGCTGTTTTTATTGTGGGAAATCTATCCATTCATTCCAGCAGTGCCTGACATCTTTTATACAAAGGAAAGCAGCATTTGGGATCAGAGGCAGCCAACTGGCATGGTGTGCAAGCTGCATCGTCCTCAAGCCAATTCTATGTTACCCTTCCTTCCCTGGTGGCCTTAGGGTTAGGATCTTTAACCAAGGTGTTGAGCCAACAATTACACTTGTAAGAGAAAGAAAGCTGAAACTGAGCCAAAGCAAATCAGGCCTGCAGTTGGGGGCTCGTGCGAAAATGCCCCGTGTGTGAGATGCCCTATTGCCACATTAGCAATTGATATACTGTTTGCAGACATATGCTGGCAAAGGTGCCAACAACAACAACAATAATAATGCTTAGCATTTATATGATGCTTTAGAGTTAATGGCAGTGTGCTGTGTGCTTCTCTATTTCAGGCTGCATCCACATAGGCCCCTTTCACACGGCGAATTTGCCGCAGGAGAGCCACGGGTGGTGGGCGGATTAACCGTGCGCAATCACACCCCAACATCTGGGAAGAGGAGCACACACGTGGCCAACCCGTGGCTTACCACTGAAAACTTGCGATAAAAATGTAGTACCTCCAAAGTACTTGCAAACAGTTTGCCACGGGATGCCTCCGGATGCCTGCGGTATGATTGCGCTGGCGCGCAGCTTTTCCCTCCGGCCCCTCTTTTACGCGCCGGCTCCGAGGGAAGGACCTGTGCTGTGCCGTTGGCGCGTCTGATTGTATAATCGTGGATCAAACTGCACTGGGGCAATTTGCCACACCTCCCCCCCCCCCGCGATATCCGGCCCGTGTGACCAGGGCCAAAATTAGGTTTCTCCATTTCTCTGTCATCACCACCAAGAATGCGGAAGCATTTGTAATGGTATTGGAGCATCCACACAGGAATTTTGTGAATAGTTGCCTCTTACTAGCCACCATTTTTCCTGCATTCCTCTACCACCACAGTCACTGTGGCACCAGAGAGGATTTTAAAAACAACAACAAAAAACACAAAACACCAGTCGTCACTGCTGTTATATTTTAGCCCAGTAAGACAATCTATTGCCATGATCTACTAGTTCCTCTGAATTCCCAGCTTTCATCATTTTTAAAAAAATATGTCCAGCCAATTTCATGGTGGATATATAAAAAGTTCCCCTGCAATAAAAAGGGCGAGAGACTTACTCTTGCCCCCTGGTTCTTCTTATGCATGTCCTACAATACTATAATGGTTCTGTTAAAATGGATACGTTTGCAATATTGATTGATTGATTGTTTAGACTTTTAAGCTGCTCTTCCCTGCAAGCAGGGCTCAGGGCGGCTTACAACAGAATAAAAACACACAATCCATGTTAAATTAAACTGACATTAAAACAGAATACAGGCCCATAAGTGAAAAGCAATTCCAAGGTGGTGAATAATTTAAATACAGATTTAAACTGCCCAGAGCCTCCAAGGGGGCAGGTGGGGGTGGGTGGGAAACCTGACAGTGCCAGACTACTTGCTGTCTCTCTGCTGTCATCAACCAAAAGCCTGGTGGGACATCTCTGCCTTACAGGCCCTGTGGAATGCTAAGAAATCCTGCGGGGCATGGATGTTCTCCTGCAGAGAGTTCCACCGGGTGGGGAAAAGACCCTGTTTGAGGACAGCCGGATCTCTCCCAGGCTGAGAAGCACCAGGAGATTTTTAGTACCCAAGCACAATGCTCTATTATTATATAGTGCTATACTGCTTAGTGCTATTATATAGTGCTATAGCACCAGAGCAATTACCAATTTAGAAGCGCTCCAAGCAGCATGGAAAATAATGACCGCAAGAGGCTGATGGCAGAAAAAATGGTGCTGTTGGGAGCAAGACCATTGCAGAGCAAGAAGACACTTGCTATTCCTTCCAGATGGAGTGCCAACGTGTTTGAAGAGAGTTCTTTTTAACAAAAGATTAGAGTAAAGCAAATCTCAGAAATAATTTATGGTGAATGGGAAAACTTGGAAACAGGACAATTACAGCCCAGTGTCCAGCAGAGGCTAAACATCCCCCCAAAAAACATGCTCTCAAGTTTAGAAGTCAATATGGGGGAAAACCTATCATTTCAATATTTAATGAACCATTCCTTCAGCTTAGGAACCCATTGTAATAGCCTAATCATATTGCAGACCCATCTTGCGATGCTTTTACTATGGACAATAAATGGGAGAGACAAACACAAAGAGACCCACACACTCCCTGATACCTTCTCACCCTCCAAACATCTCCCCCGTCTGTGGCCAACAAAAGCTTGATGTCTCAATGATCGACTTGCTAGCAAAGATTCAAAAGCTGATTGCTAGCAATAAAAGTGCTCCCTGGCTGGGCTGCAGGAATAAAAGCTGGCCCTTGTACAGGCAAGGCCCATTCGAGTCCGGCTTTGCTTTTAAAAATAATTGCAGCATCTGCTTCTCAAAGCTCTTTGGAAACCAGCGAGAGAGATTTGGGGCAAGCTGCGAGCGAGGCCAAGCGCTGAGTGAAATGGGACAAATAACACAACTACTCTGGGAGCAGTGTTCCCTCTAAGCTGGGTTAGCGTGAGCTAGCTCACAGTTTTTTTAGCCTCCGGCTCACACATTTTTTGTCTTAGCTCGGGAGGGATGGCTCCAGAGCAAACCAATTTATGCACTAGCCAAATTGCTTGCTCACAACTTTAATGCCAGTGGCTCACAAGACTCCACAGCTTAGAGGGAGCGTTGTCTGGGAGACATGAACAGGTCAGAGAGTGGAGGCTAAAACGACTGCTTTTTGCAACAGGCTCCTTGTTCAGTCCACTTGCCCCCTCTGAACTGGGGTGCTTTCCCCCATTGTCACCCCCCCAAAAAATAGCAACATCTCCCTTAAGAAACAAATGACCTTTACTGTGAAGCATTGATGCAACTAATTACAGGTCCACCACCATTTCTTTTTAATGGAACATTCGTTCTGTGTTCCCTGTGATGCATCTAATCTCTGCAGCTCAGTTTACTATATTCCATATTCTATTACAATATTCAGGTCACTGAAAGCCTTAGGATGGGAAAAGCATGGTTATAGTTCCCCCTCTGTACGTAATAGTCAGGCTGGCAACCATCTCTGATCCGAGGTGTAGATTTACAGCATTCTGGCAAGTCTGCACTAAACCATATTGAGAGCTGTGAGAACCCTTTTCTTCCTAATGCCTGCTAGTCACCAGGCGGAGCAAAGCAAAACACTCTTCTTCTATGGCAGTATCACGCTCATTAAACTCCTGGGAAGGACAACGGGTAGAAAAGAGGACAAGAATAATGTGGCCAGACTCTGTTTCTTTCTCTTATTTCCTCAAACGTGATACGAGGAAAAACCCAGAGAATAGGAGCACTATGGCTCTGGAGATGCATCTGTGCTTATCTCTCTAAAAGGGCTTTATGTGAAGTCTTTTACCATGTGACACAAAGGAGGGACAGGGTTGTGTTGGTTTGGTTTTTTTTTAACCTAGCCTATTTCACATTTCACTGGTTGCGTGAATGAACTGTGAAAATCGTTTCCTGTTTCTCTAAACCTCCGGGATGCCGGTTTTGCAAAGGGAAAAGAGACAGAGAGACGGAGACAGAGAGAGCCGTCCTTGGTTTCAAGAAATCGCATTCCTTTCTGGGAGTTAATTTCAAAGTTAATTTGCTGGAGACAAGAGTTCCATCGTGGTATGTCTGAAGTAATCCATCTCCCTTAAAACCAACACTTTATGCAGCTACCTCTTGTTTACAACATTCAATCTATATAAAGAAGGGGGGGGGGAATACCAACAGGAAAACCAGCGACACAACTCTTTTTTAGATAACGTGGAAAAAGCAACATTGTACTGGAGAGGAAGTCAATGTATCGGGGGACATTTCGACAAGGACGTGTATTTTAGCCGAAGCCAAATTTTTCCTGCAATTAAACATTTTGCAAAATAAGATTGATGGTAAGAGTCCAGATTAATTTTTTTCTCACTGGGTTATTTTTTTAACTAATATGAGCACGCCCAGGGTTCCCTAATATCCAGCCCTTATCTCATGATGCCGAGCCTTGCTAAGCTGAACCAGACTAGTACAGGCAGTAGGTTTTTGTGATATCCATAGACTGAAACAACACATTCATTGTCAAGTGCAAAGAAGCTGAAATGTGTTTGTCGTTCAGCCTCCTCTTCGTTGGGGGAAAGGTTGTGGTTCAGTAGCAGAGAATCTGTTTAGCATGCAGAAGGTTCCAGGTACAGTCCTTGGCATTTCCGGTTAAAAAGGTCAGGTGATGTGTGTTGTAATGTACACAAGCAGCCTCTAGGGGCAAGTTTCTGCTTTGCATGGCTTTTAGTTTTGGCCCTGCAGGACTCCTGGTTGGCGCTGAGTGGCTGAGCAAGCTGATCAAGGCCTACTGAAAGAAGGGCCAGCCAGAGACAGAATGGGCCAGAGAGCAAAATGAAAACCCTTCTTAAATTAAAGCAAAGCTGACCTGTCCTGTTGATACTACAATGTGAGAGACATAAGAACTTAAGGGCTGCGATCAGATAAGCTGTTTGGTCCGGTGTTCTTGTTGTTCCCTTCTGGATTTAAAATGCACAATCAGACAGCAACATTTGTCTCCCCCAGTCGTTGGCACCCTGTTCTTATCAGACTTCAAATCGGAATTATTTGACATGGGGGAAAGTCCGGTCCTTCCTGGTGTCAGCGGTCTCAACCTGCATCTCCGGAAGTCTGATCAACCCATCGTGCTCTCAAGCCATTTGGGAAGTCTGAACAGTCCCTTCTGGTTTGGGGCTTTTTTTTTTTTGAGGCAGTTAGTGAGGGGTGCATAACTGCATATTTTTACCATGGCTATGAAGCACCGCAGGTGCATTTATTTTTTACAGACTTTTTATAGACATCTCTCCCTCTCTCTCTCCCTCTCTCTCCCCCCTCTCTCTCCCTCTCTCCCACACACACAAGCTTCTTTTAAAAACTTTCAAAGTACAGTTTCAAAAACACTTCCCCCACACTTCACTACATATCCCAGGAGCCTCCTCCAGCAATCCCATTGGCCAACAGTTGCCGCCATCCTGCCAGGAGTTTGAAGCACCGCTTCCAATATGCACTTATGCGCATGCTCAAAAGACAAATAATAAAAAAGCTGCCCAACCAACCCACTCTGTGGCTGCTGCATCTGATTGATCAACCATGGGGTGAGCACGCAGTGAAGCAGCTTATGGGTAAGATGTCTGATCAAAACTCTTAGTTACAAAAAAACATCCTTGATTAATTAGAGGTGAGGCCTTTTGTCTGACTGCAGCCAAAAAGAGCCCTGCTGGATCAGACCAATTGTTCACCTAGTCCAGCAAGCTGTTTCCACAGCAGCCAACCAGTTGCCACAGAGGACCAGACAAACAGGGCAAAGAGGCTGAGAGCCTCTCCTGATGCTGCCTCCCAGCACTGGTATTCAGAGGTTTGTTCCCTCTATAGAGGGAAGTTCCCATCAACCATCAAAGCTAGTAGTCGCTGATTGACCTCCCCTCCATGAATCTGTCCATCCCCCTCTTAAAGCTATCTATGCTCATGGCCATCATCACTACCTCCACTGGCAGTGAAGTCTACAGTTTGATTACTTGTTGAGTAAAGAAGTATTTCCTTTTGTCTGTCCTGAACCCCAACACTTCCACTGAATTCTAGTGTTATGGGAGAGGGTGAACAACCTCCCTTTCTCCACCCCATGTATAATTTTATAAGCCCTTATCATGTCTCCCCTTTGCCGTCTTTTTTTGTAGACCAAACAGGACTCTCCATCCTTTCATCAGATGGACCACTGGCCTGATCCAGCAGGCTCTTCTTACGTTCTTATGGCCTGGATCCCAGAATCCCAGAAATTGATCTATCACTTCCAAGCTTGTGCAGCCGGGCTCCCCCCTTGTCCCAAACAGCAACACACACACACACCCACACACACACACAAAGTTTTCCTGACCTGAAATGGCACTTGGAAGCTGCTATTTGCCCCTTTGGGAAAAAAATATATAAACCCCAGCTTAGAAAAAATGACAGAAGAAGGTGGGAAGGGGGAGGGACACCCCAAAAACAGAAAGGAAGGCCTTGTCCCCCTAGCTGCCACCAAAATACTTCTGAAGTGGGCCCTATTAATTATTAACCTGATCCTGTCAATCAGGAGTGAGACCTGATTTCTTCCTTTGTTTTCCCTTGGGGTAAGAAATAAACAAAAATGACTTTCTCCTTGGTCCAGCTGGTGCTACTAGCACCTTATCAAGGATCTGACAGCGCACCCCAGTAGGGGATGCTCAGCGTGGAGAAAGGCAGCACCTGAATCATCCTTAAAGAAGGTGGGAACTCGATAGGCTCCCTTGATCTTGTTATGTGGCTTTAAAAGCTTCTACCTTCAGCCCTGAATTGCTCTCGATTTATATCCAAGCGTGCTGGGCACATAACAAAAAAAAATCATCCAACCATTGTGGTCAGCTATCCCCTTCAGTCTGTGCCTGTCAGTCAGAAACATCACAAAATCCATTGTCCAACAGGAGTATATCATCAGAGAACAACACCCCAGGCCCTTCACTAGAAGCTTGACGTTGTCTGAAGGGTAATTATGTTTAATAAGATAGCACTATGAGTTGTGACTGACAAGATTAAAGGGGACAAAGTAGTGGGAGGAAAGCAAAGCAGCTGTTGGGTGCTTCTGTGGGAAAAGGGGGAAAAACAAGCTTCGGCACATGGAAAAGATCAAATTTGATTGAAGACCAGGGGCTGGGTTACAGGTATACTATAACACGCTTGCAATTACACCTCCCCACTTACAGCTGCATTCACAGCTACTGAAAAGGGGACAAAAATAAGGAACGCTTTTCTGTGTCATCCTCATATGCTGCTAGTCGGGGTTTGCTTTAAAAAGAAAGCTTCAAAGCTTGTTGTGGTGAGCTCATGGCTGCAATCCTCCACAATCCATTTCGTTCACAGAGCAAAAGGGTGGGGTTATAAAGGGAGAGTGTTTTCTACCTGAGACTTTGCAGCTAAGTTATCATCAGGGCTGTGGGATGCCTTCCAAGAATGGAAAGGGAAATAAAGTTAGAATTCTTGGACAGAAAGGGGATGTGATTGATGAGTATGAAAGATGTGTGAATGGGCTGGGGAGGATATGAATAGGAAACACAGTTTCCCACTGGATGTAATGCTAGGTCTGTTGGCGGAATCTAGGGGGTGTCCAATGAAATCAACAGATTTTTTTTAATTGACCCAACTCAGAGGTGATCTGAGGAATTCTTAGCCATACCAGAAGAGGTACAATTTGAAAAATTATATTCCCCTAATAAGTGGCTTGGCTCATTTACTGAGAAGCTGTGATAACACGGGCACCAGTACTCATCTTGAGTTTTTAACTGACCAGTTTGGTGTAGTGGTTAAGTGTGCGGACTCTAATCTGGGAGAACTGGGTTTGATTCCCCCACTCCTCCACTTGCACCTGCTGATGTGACCTTGGGTCAGTCACAAGCTCTGGCACAGCTGTCCTTGAAAAAGAGCAGTTTGTGTCAGAGTTCTCTCAGCCCCACCCACCTCACAGGGTGTCTGTTGTGGGGAGGGGAAGGGAAAGGAGTTTGTAAGCCGCTCTGAGACACCTTTGGGTAGTGAAGGGCGGGGTATAAATCCAATCTCTTCTTCTTCTTCTTCTTCTTATGGTTTCTACAGGCATTTTCTAACCATACCAGACCAGGGATCTCTGCACTCTTCAGAGCTAACTCTCTGTTTAACTGGATAGAGAAATTCTCCTCTCACAAGGCCCCTGCCACACGGCAGGGAAAACACGAGGCGAAGCGTGGCTTTTAAAAGCCGCACCAAAAAAGAAACACCATGGCGGGATCCCACGGATCCCGTTAGCCGCGCGCCGTTGCTCCCCGGCACGATCAGATGCCGGGGGGAAGAGGCGAGTGGGAGGGGGAGGCTGCCGAACTGCGCATGCTCGAGCATGCGCAGTTTGGCCGGGGGCCGGAATGTGCCGGCACAAGGACGCGCCGGCCGATCCCATGGCCGGCTTGAGGCGCTTCAATCGGAAGAACCACCCAGGTAGGTGGTTCTTTTTGGTGCGGGTTTTCGGCCGGGAGGGATGGATCGGAGACGGGCAGGCAACGATTCCCAGATGTTGCCATGGGATCGTGCCCGTTTGATCCGCCCCCGTTCTGTCTCGCTCCCGGACCAAAACCCCTCGTATGAACAGGGCCACAAGAAGATCTATCCCCTTTCCTTGGCCCGAATGGGAGTCTTCACCTACTTCCCAAATTCCTTGCTCACTTTCCCCAGTTCTCCTGTCTGTGTTAAAACTGCTCCCAGTTAGGGCTGAATTTATACACTGTCAGTACTCACTCTTCTCAGCTAGGGCTGAAAATAGACTGCCTCTCTCCTCAGCATCCAGTTCAGAAGTCTTTCTCTGATCAGCTGATACTAACCAATCAGATCTCTTGGAGCAGCCTGTCACTCAAAGCACTCTGTTTCTGTGAAGAATTAACCCTTCACCATCCTTTAGCTGTTTGTACAGCACACACAGCTATTCTTAAATCCTCCCAGAGTGAAACTGAATTGTCTACTGGTGTAACATTGTTACATCAGGAAAGCCCTTTTTAGAAGAACTTGGGATATGAGTCACCTACCCCAGCTATTTGCAGCTTATGTTCAGCGGAGATCTGGAAGCATGAGGAATATTGACAGGACAGTAGGGTATTTTCAAACTGGCAGATTTCCAAGCAGGATAGTATAAAATATGATAAAGTGTAACAGTCCTGAAATACTTGGCTAAAAGCCCAGGGGCATGAACCATTTAAGTCTACCATAAAGGAGAGACCATGAAACCTAGAGAAACAAGAAACACGGGGAGTGTTTTTACTAAGCTATGAAACCTAAAGCTGACGACAATGTCAGGGTTCAAAATTGCAACGTTTAGGACATGGACATTATTTCAGTGTTTCTCTAACCTAAGGAAGGAAATCCAACACTCTTCTTAACACCCCAGTGAACAGGTTTATTTGATTCTGGTAGAAACAAATTGAAATTTCACTTTCAGCAGATCCAACTGTTAATCCTTTCAGAGCGGCTAAGAAAATGGCTTTGCAGAAAGTTCTCTTTTTGCCTGGTTTGTTTATTCACACTAACTCACTGCAAGTCACATTGTTTGCTTGGTGCCCTTTGGTCTGAACTTGTGCCTTCCTGCACAGGAAGTCCTCAAGATTACACATTGTATTTTTATGGGTCCATCCCAGCCTAGCCCAAGCTGTTACCTGAAGGCTGCCACAGATGAGAGTCTGTTTGTAGATGGGTTATGAAAAGATGGGCAAACGCAGAAGGAGATCAAAAAGTGACACGGAGAAAGAGACCCTGTAGCAAATGCTTATATAAACAAATGTTCCAACGTATGGTGCAATCTTTCAGCTGCTGTTGGAGGGCAGATCTAGAAATGATTTCAGTTCATGCATTTACTATAAACTCAAGGCCTGTAGCCAAATCCCTGGCTGATTATTTTATTTCAATAGGCAAACTTTAGCCCCATGCACGATTTCTCTGTCTGTTTTCTGCCCATACTTAGGTAACGTTGCCAACCTCCAGGTGGTGGCTGGAGATCTCCTGGGATTACAACTGATCTTCAGGTGAGGGAGGTCAGTTCACCTGGAGAAAATGGCCACTTTGGAAGGTGGATTCCGTGACATTATACCCCATTGAAGTCCCTCCCCTCCCCAAACCCCACCCTCCTCAGGCTCCACCCCCAAAATCTCCAAGTATTTCCCAACACAGTGCTGCCAATCAATGTTCCCTCTAAGCTGTGGAGTCTTGTGAGCAAAAATTGTACTTTGTGAGCTACTGGCATGAAAGTTGTGAGCGAGCGATTTGGCTCCTGCATAAATTAGTTTGCTCTGGAGCCATCCTTCCTGAGCTGAGACAAAAATGTGTGAGCCGGAGGCTAAAAAACTGTGAGCTAGCTCACACCAACTCAGCTTAGAGGGAACACTGCTGCCAATCCTACCATCAGTTTCCTTCTCTTCTCGGGCTTCTGCCATGTGCCTTCTCCTTCCCCCCCTCGTTTTTCTAGAGCACTACCCTTTTCAGCATAGCACCCTGCCTATTTTATCTTTCCTTTCCTAAGATTCAAAGCCTGCTCTGCCTGCCCTTTCTTGGTCTCAGTGGGCGCTTGGGCTGTATTTATGCCCGCCACTGTGTAGGAAGTCTTCAAGACGACATACTATGTTGCCCCCAGCCTTTCTGGGACAGGTATGCAGCTGAGCCATTTACCGCCAGAGTCCTTTAGTTTATGACATTATGAATACTATGGCACAGAACCAGGCGATTTACTTTTATCCTGCTCCGTGGCTGCCTTCTAAATAGCAGCAGTCCACAAGCACGACTAGTACAGAATTAAGCATCCCAACCATAAGTCAAATTTCTGTTTCTTGGAGTGGATTGTTGTGAGCGATGACAATGCAGGGCACATCTGTGGCAGGATGGCATCTTAGAGAAATCTCAGCAAACCTGGAGCTCCTCTGATTACCCCAGCCCTCCCCACTGACTTCTATAATGCTGCAATACTATGACATCATAATGCAAGGGGGGGGACAGATATTAAAAAATATCAACTGCCATAGTCCACAATGCCATGACATATAGGGTGGAATTCATTTTGTTTCATTTATGCCCCACTTTTCTCTCCAGTGGGGGCCCAAAGCAGATCACATCATTCTCCTCTCTTCTACTTTATCCTCACAACAACCCTGTGAGGTAAGTTATGCTGAGATCATGTGACTGACCCATGGCCACCCAAACAAGCTTCCATGGGGATTTAAACATGGGTCTCCTGATTGGGAAATACCTGGAGATTTGGGGGTCCCGTCTGCAGAGTGCAGGTTTTGGGGAGAGGAGGGACCTCAGCTGGGTATAATGTCATAGAGTCCACCTTCTACAGCAGCCATTTACTCCAGGGGAACTGACCTATGTCACCTGGAGATCAGCTATAATTCTGGGAGATCTCCAGCGCCCCCTGGAGGTTGGCAACCTTGCACCATATGCTATGACACCTTCTGGTACTGAGACCCAGAAAAGCAGACCAGGGCATGCTCTACCCTAATGTGACATATACACAATCACAACTATGTGCACTTCAACGAAGGGACCTTTATGAGTGACTTAATTCTTGGCGGTTCCTGGCACTTTAGATCTGAGCTAAGTCACACATTAGAGAAATGTGATACTCAGCCTGAGCTGCCTTGAACCTAACAATTCTCCATGGTAAAGGCAGGCTTGACTTTTGATAGTTTTCACCTGGGTACTTTCAGTCACTTTAAATGTGAATTACCCCCCTCCCCCAGGACAACAATACACCCCACCAAATGCCTTCTGACCATTCTCAGTCTTCTTTGGCACACTTCTGTGAGGTGGCGGAAAGCTGTGTGAAACAGAGACTCAGTATATTTAAAAACAAAATCCTAATTTTCTTCCAGCACTGGACTTGAGATATTGTCCATAATACTTCTCGGAGGGACTGAGATCCAGACACTGACCAGGTTCATAAACAGCACAGAAAATTTAAATGGCAAACCCACCCTCCCTTTGGTAAAGGATATAATAATACATTAAATAATTCACAATTCGGTGCCTTTTAATTATATTCTGAATACTTTTGCTTGAAGCAAGCTGCCTAACACTGCCTAAAGGCAGTGCTGACCATTATGGGAAAGCTTCTACCTCATTTTTTTAAAGTTTGAATCTGCCTACCTACCACTATTTGGTCCATCTTTCCGGGCATTGGCCTCCGCCTCCTCCTTCATTTTGAGAGTATTTGCTTTTTAAAAATGCCACTTTTGAAAGGTGTCATTTGCCATCATCTTCCCCATCTGTTCCAATCTGCACTTGATGCATTCTGTGGTTTTGAAACCCTCCCAGCAGCTGGATCAGGAAAGAGGCCTTTAACTGATTGTAGACATCTGTAATAAATATATCATAACAATAAGATGCTTGTAGCCAAGGAGAGGGGGGGGGCTCAGATTCCTCACTTCAAGAAACTGAGACAAGCCATATTCCAAGGGTCCTCCAGTCTTGGTCAGCTGGTGGGTGCTTTAGGAATTTTGAAAAAGCACAGTGGGTGACCTGACAAATATAGGAGCAAGACACATCAACCAGGGCTCTTTTTGTAGAAAAAGCCCAGCAGGAACTCATTAGCATAATAGGCCACACCCAACCGCAGAAACTCATTAGCCTATTAGGCCACACCCCTGACAGCACAGTTCATTAGCACATTAGGCCACACCCCCATGTTACCAGAAGTGTGGTCATCCAGCCACACCCACCTTTTGCTTCTTATTCTGTTTACCTTGTTTGTTGTCAAAACCCAGGGCTTTTTTTGTAGCAGGAACTCCTTTGCATGTTAGGCCACACACCCTAATGTAGCCAATCCTAATGAGTTCCTGCTGGGCGTGGCCAGTTTGGGAGCCAGCCGAAACTCCGTTCCTGTGCGTTCCTGCCCAAAAATAGCCCTGTTCATCACAAAATGGCTACAGTGAGCATGTTCCCTAGCAAAACTATTACACAGTGAAGCAAGCAAGCAACAGTACTTCCCTCTCTTCCTTCTCAATCTCCCCTTCATTTCCCTCTTGCCAGTTTTGGCCAAACACTCCAGATAATAATGAAACACATCAGCAGGCACCATGCTGCTCATGGGTGCCACACTGCAGATCATCGCCATATTCTATTGGGAACAGCAATCTCTCCCCTGTCTCAACCCATCTAAGGGTATTAGCCAATTGGTCTTGAACAAAAATTCCTTTCTCTTCTGATCTTTTAGCTGCTTTCACCTGATGGCGTTGGCATGGAAACACCCTTCTTTCTACCAGGAGAATTTTGTCAGGACCAATACAACATGTTAGAGTACTGAGGTGGAAAAGTCATAATGCAGAAGGTTTTCTTAGGCCCCGGTCACACGGGAGGCTTTGATCCGCGAGAGGGATGGATCGGGGATGCATCAAGGGGGCGCGATCACACCGCAACATCTGGGAAGCGGCGTGCACCCGTCCCTGATCCGTCTTTTCCGGCCGAAGATGCGGATCAAAAAAACCCCCTACAAAACACTACTACTTACCTGAAAATCCACAGCAGGGGTGGCCGTGTGATTGCCAGCACGCCCGTCTTTGGCAGCATGCGAGGCCCCCGGCCAAACTGTACAGGCGCACACATGCGCAGCGGGCTCGCCTCGCTCACCGATCTGTGGCTTCCCCCCGGCATCTGATCATGCCGGGGAGCAACTGCATGGCAGCTCGGGGGATCTGTCTGATCCTGCAGCCGCGCTTCTCTTTTGATGTGGCTCAAAAAAGCCGCACTTCAGCCGCACCTTTCCCCCCAGTGTGACCGGGGCCTTAGTTCTGGCATTCCAAGCACACAGGATGATGTCCAATTACATGCTACAGCATTTGCTCATGTCCATCCTTTGTTACCTTGAGCCCCCCCTCTCTCCCCGCCCCCCCTTCCTCTGTTCAAATGTACAGGTCAAGGACTGTGAAGCATAGATGGATGACAGCATCTAAAGAAAGAATCAAAATCATTGTCTGGGCCTCCGTGTGACCAGGAGGAGTTAAAAGTCCGTCACATATTGAACTGTTTACCTGAATTGGGCTGTATTTTCAAAAGTGCTTTTCATTCTCCTGAGAATATATAGGGCTGGTGCTCTTGACAGCTCAATAAAGATTGCCTGTGTTTGAACTCTCTTCTGCACCCTGATAATAAATATCTTGACATTTCCTCCCCTTGCACATACTTAACTTTTGCTTTGACGCCTGACCACCAGGTGCTCAGCATCTCCTTGTAAGAACTGATAAGCACTCAGCATCCTGTCAAACAAGGCCTCCTTGTATGTAAACACAACTGGTTTGAATTATATCTGTGACTTTGAACGTAGGATGAGATGCTTAGCTAACAGCCACTAAAGAGGGAGACAGAGACAACCCCAGAACCTCAAGTAATATTTTGAAGGCCCTTGTTCCAAAAAGAGACAGTTCTTAATAAAAGCATACAACGGTTCAGACAGGACCTATCACAACTTAAAACAGGATCTTCCTTCTCTCCTTTGAACTGGCTTCAAAGGGGAACAAGATAAGTTTGGGCTTCTCTGAGAAAGATGTTTGTGACAGAGGCCTTAGATGTAATGAGGGCAGAGGAGGGCAATTTCATATCGTCAGAGAAGAGGACGATATTTTAGTCTACTGTTAGGATAAACATACTCTGCATTCCCTCAAGGATCTTTCGAAAACAGAATTCTAAACACTGCCACTGCCTCTACCAACACTGCCACGAGTGAAATATGAGTTTTCAGTGATTTATTCCTTTCAAGATGTTAGTGAGAACTACAGTGCTATCCTATGCAGAGTTACTCCTGTCTAAGCCCATTAAAATCAATGCATTTAGAGTGGGTTAGCTGTGCAGGATTTGCCTGTTGGTTTCTTAAAGGAATACAATCCCTTTTTCTTTTCAAAGACAGGTCATGATGAGCTGAATTTGCAGCTGCCAACACGTAATGTTTGTTTTGGTGTTGATTTTTTTTTTTAAATCCAGTTAAGTAATGAAAATAAACAGCAATGCTTCAAAAAGAAAACCAGACTTATCTAGCATGAACATGAAATGGACCCTAATTACTCATATATGAATACTTGTAGTATTAGTAAAAATGTACAAACATACACTTCAAGGTGTTCTATATTACATCCTTTACTATACATTGAATTAAATGTGTTCTTTTCATAAAAAGGCTATCCTAATCTTACAGTATTATGAAAAAAGTTTAAAATATAGTCTGCCCTTAGAAACCTACGGGTCCAATTATCATTCAACGCTCCCCCACCCCAGAATTTTCAGTCCCAGTGGACTCCCTGTCTCCTGCAGGAAGGCTGAAATCAATAGCTATCCAAGGTACTAGCCATGAATGACTCCAGGTAGCTTATACTGACACAATGGAGCTAGGATCCCCCAGAATTGAAAACAGGAGCTAAAACTACATTGAACCAGATGACTCCAGGTGACAAAATCAAGGTGTTTATTTAAAATATTTATATACCAGTTACACAGTACACAAAACACACTTATATATGGAATATACCATTTATACTATCTGCAGTGAGTCTGATTTTACACCCAAGGAACACTAAGGGCCAATTCACACATTACAAAGTTCATGTGTCCACCATGTGACCATTCTGAGGACTTTCAATGGGACATGCACTGGAATGCACATGTAGTCCAGATTTGAATTTGGAATATGGCACATGGGGCAAAGGGGGTTAAGATACCTCTGCCTCCTTATTACAGTGCTATTTCTCAATTTTCCTCAATGCAAATAATAGTTCCCTAAAAGAGTTTCAGGTTGTGAAAATGGCACAGGGGGAATCTTGCTGTGGTTCCGCTCAATGGAGGAGCAGAACCAAAAATGAAGGGGGGGATTGCACAATGGCATGATGTCACTTCTGGAAGCATATCTGAAACTGAAACCATGGCATTGTGGAATACTAGGAATTTCCCAAATCTCTATAGATTTTACCATAGAAATTGATGCTTTATTTATTTATTTATTTATTCCACTTATACCCCACCCTCCCCACCAAAGCAGGCCCAGGGCGGCTTACAAAGGATTAAACATAAAAACAATTATAACATAGGTAAAGGTAAAGGTTCCCCTGCTCAAAAGCCAGTCGAATCTGACTCTAGGGTTGCGGTGCTCATCTCCGTTTCAAAGCCGAAGAGCCAGCGCTGTCCGAAGATGTTTCTGTGGTCATGTGGCCAACATGACTAAACACCAAGGCGCACGGAACGCTGTTACCTTCCCACCAAAGTGGTACCTATTTATCTACTTGCAATTTCTTGCTTTCGAACTGCTAGGTTGGCAGGAGCTGGAACTAGAGATGGGAGCTCACTCCATCATGCAGCACCCGGGTCTCGAACTGCTGAACTACTGACCTTCCACAGCCTGCAGTTCAGCGTCTTAACCACCTGAGCCACTGCAGCTCCATAAAATAGGTAAAACCATATAAATAATCTGATATCATAAAGTGCTAGCTAGTTGTAAACTAATATTTAGAGATGGCGGCAACAGTTATGTTAATATAATCTCTGGTCTCTGGTCTGCCTTGCTCAACAGTTTCTCGATCTTTATCGTATGTATGCGGCAGGCACAGGCTGTAACGATGGAATCAGGGCACGGGCTCTGTCTTTCTCAAGTATTGTTAATGATCTTTCGTGATAATGTTGTTGGTGTTGTTGTTAATGGTGGCGGTTCCTTAACCAAAAGCCTGATGGAAGAGCTCTGTCTTGCAGGCCCTGCAAAACTGTGAAAGGTTCCGCAGGGCCCTGATCTCTTCTGGGAGCTCGTTCCACCAGTACAGAGCCGCCACCGAGAAGGCCCTGGCCCTGGTTGTTACCAGTCTGATGTCTTTGGGGCCCGGGAGGGTCAATCAGTTTTGAGACCCTGAATGCAGTGCTCGCTGGGGTACAAATGGGGAAAGGCATACCTCAGGTATGTCAGCCCCTGACCATATAGGGCTTTAAAGGTAAGAACCAGCACCTTGAAGCGAATTTGGAATGCTATTGGCAGCCAGTGTAGTGCCTTTAGCACAGGCTGGATGTGCTCCCTCATAGGGAGACCCATCAAGAGCCTGGCCACTTGCATTCTGCATTAGCTGCAGCTTCTGGATTTGCGACAAGGGCAGCCCCATGTAGAGAGTGTTACAGTAGTCCAATCTCAAGGTGACCATTGCGTGGATCACTGTTGCCAAGTCATTGCGGTCAAGGAAGGGAACCAGCTGCTTGATTAGCTGAAGATGGCAGAAGGCTGACTTGGCAGTGACTGCTATCTGGACCTCCATTGTTAGGTAGGCATCCAAGAGTACTCCCAAGCGCCTAACCTCTGGCTCTGGCACCAACAGCGCCCCATCGAAGGTCAGGAGTGGAATCCCTACCCTCAGATTGCCCCAACTCAGGCACAAAACCTCCATCTTCATCAGATTCAGTCGGCTCAGTCTAAGGCAACCAGTCACGTCTTGTAACACCCTGTCCAGATCTTCCGGTTTAGAGTCAGACTGGCCGCCCAACAACAGATAGAGCTGGGTGTCATCCGCATATTGGTGACAACCCAGCCCATGCCTCTGGGTAATTTGGGCAAGAGGCTGTATATAGATGTTAAATAGCATTGGGGAGGGCACTGCCCCTTGAGGCACTCCACAGTTCAGTGGGTGTCTTTGGATAGCTGTTCCCCTAGCGCCACCCTTTGTCCACGACCTCAGAGAAAGGAGGCAAACCATTGTAAGGCAGACTCTTGAACTCCCATGTTGGCAAGGCGGTGGATCAGTAACTGATGGCTGACCGTGTCGCATGCTGCTGAATTGGGGGATTCCTAAAGTCTCACAAATGCTATAGAATCATTTCCAGGTACGCAACCAGAAGTGATGTCATGGTGTTATGTAACATCAGTTTCCCCAGTCTCCACTTTCCTCAGTGCTCCCAGGGATTGTCAGTGGAAGGATAGCAACCCTATGTGGGGGATACATGGACCTTGTAACACGTGAATTGGGCCTGAGAGACAGCAATACAACTAGTCCACGACCAGTCAGGGCAACCATGGTACAAAACAGTTCCACACAGATTAGAGCCCCAGCATCTCTCTGTTCATAAATTCAGCACTGGCCCATTCAGTGAACACATGCATTCTGTACTCCCCTAACAGCAATCCACTCCTCGTTTTCTTCCAGCTAGCAAAATTGTTTTCCCCTGGCCCCCACCCACCCATACACAACTCTCTCCTACCCATTTTCTCATTACAAGCAAGCTGTCCTTGCTGATTGTCCTCTCTCCTCCCAAAATATGTTGGTTGAGACTTTTCAAAATTAGCCTAGGAATCTGTTTTCAATAGCAGGGAACGTGGGGAAGAGAATGTGCAGGGTTCTGGTGCCTCAGCACTGAATAAATACCTGCAACCCAGAAAGAATTCAGGAGCAGATTTGCTTCTCTGTACGGGCATGGGCGGAATGTTCATCCAGATAGGTCATCCAGATAGATTCATCCAGATAGGTCTGCCTCAAGCAGATATTTGGACAAGCAAGATATGAATATGTCAAATGAATGAAGGAATCAAAATGTAAAGGGCTGAGAACACAATCTTCTTCTTGCATACACACACACTTTGTTTTCTTGCCCCACAACCCCTGTCCTGACAGCACCAAAGATCTCAGCAACAGCTTATCAGCACAGGGGAAGAAAGCCCTTTTCACACTTTTAATTTGCATCTGGATCATCTGTAATGTATTGAAATGATTACATGAATCACCTCATAGGACTCCCATGTTAAGCTTCGAGCCAGACCAGGGCTCCTCTGAGCGAACTTCCTATTGGTCGCTTCGTAACAGCGACCAATCAGAACGATACCATTCCCTAGGAGGGAAAGACTGGGAACGTGGGGAAGAGAATGTGCAGGGTTCTGGTGCCTCAGCACTGAATAAATACCTGCAACCCAGAAAGAATTCAGGAGCAGATTTGCTTCTCTGTACGGGCATGGGCGGAATGTTCATCCAGATAGGTCATCCAGATAGATTCATCCAGATAGGTCTGCCTCAAGCAGATATTTGGACAAGCAAGATATGAATATGTCAAATGAATGAAGGAATCAAAATGTAAAGGGCTGAGAACACAATCTTCTTCTTGCATACACACACACTTTGTTTTCTTGCCCCACAACCCCTGTCCTGACAGCACCAAAGATCTCAGCAACAGCTTATCAGCACAGGGGAAGAAAGCCCTTTTCACACTTTTAATTTGCATCTGGATCATCCATCTGTAAATTTAAAAGGTGTGTGTGTGTGTGTGAGAGAGAGAGAGAGAGAGAGAGAGAGAGGGAGGGAGAGGGAGAGGGAGAGGGAGAGAGAGAGCGCTTTCCTCCTGGCTTCTATCTCCCATTAAGTGCAGATATGGCTGGCTTCTCAGTGACCTAGCTAGTAGTAAGAACACCTATTTTGTGTTTTAAAATATTGATATTTTACATTTTTGGTATATTTGCTTCCAAGGCAACTTCCAAATAACAATTAAAGTAGGGATGCTACCAATAAAACAAAATAAAATTGTCAACAGACCACCAACAATAGGACCAGCAATAAGACTATTAATTAAACCAGCACACAGAAGTACTCTATCACGTAACCCTCCCCCCAATCTACAATAGGAACTAGAGTGTGTGTGCATGTGGGAGGGAGGGGAATCACGGCATAAAATTTAAGGAAATAATTTGTTTTACCTGGTGCCAAAAGTTCAGGTGGCTCCCTATAGGAAGGAACATGCCAAATGCCAGAACCTAAAAGTGCCATCTTGAGTGCGCACCTGCCATATTTCTGAAGACAGGAGCCTATACATCAAGACCTGTGGATCACTGGCAGAGCATCTGCTTGACATGCAGAAGGTCCGAGGTTCAGTCCCTGACATCTCCAGCTAAAAGGATCAGGTAGTTGGTGATGTGAAAGACCTCAACCTGAGACCCTGGAGAGCTGATGCCAGTCTGAGTAGATAATACTGACTCTGATGGACCCAGAGTCTGATTCCGTATACGGCAGCTTCACGTGTGACCTCTGAAGCTGAAATGACAGGCAGGCCACAGTGGAGAAGGCAGGCCTTAAAGCCCCCTGGTATTTAGGGCTTTATAGGTAATCACCAGCACTTTGGATTGTGGCTGAAAACAGAGTAAAAACCAGTGTTGGTCTCTGAGATTCATTCCCTGTAACTTGCACATGTGAGCAATCTTGGGCTGTGTGCTATATCACAGCTGAAATTTCCAAAGGCAGGGGCACATAGAGTGCATCACAATACTAACCTAGATGCGATCAGAGCAAGTATTTGTTGTTCAGTCGCACAGTCGAGTCTGACTCTTCGCGACCCCGTGGACCAGATCACGCCAGGCCTTCCTGTCTTCTGCCGTCCTCTGAAGTTGGCTCAATGTCATGTTCTTTGTATCTATGACACTGTCTAACCATCTCATCCTTTGCCGTCCCCGTCTTCTTTGACCTTCAATCTTTCCCAGCATCAGGGTCTTCTCCAGTGAGTGCTCCCTTCTCATTTGGTGGCCAAAGTATTTGAGCTTCAGTTTCATTATCTGGCCTTCCAGGGAACAGTCAGGGTTGATTTCTTTTAGGATTGACTGATTTGATCTTTTTGCAGTCCAAGGGACTCTCAAGAGTCTTCTCCAGCACCATAGTTCAAAAGAATCTACTCTTCGGCGCTTGGTCTTCCTTATAGTCCAACTCTCGCAGCCATACATGACTACTGGGAATACCATTGCTTTGACCATGTGGACTTTTGTTGGCAGGGTGATGTCTCTACTTTTTATCATGCTGTTTAGGTTCACCATCACTTTCCTCCCAAGGAGCAGGCGTCTTTTAATTTCATCACTGCTGTCACTGTCTGCGGTGATCTGGGATCCCAGGAACGTGAAGTCTGTCACTACTTCCACGACTTCCCCTTCTATTTGCCAAGGAGTGATGGGGCCGGATGCCATGATCTTATTTTTTTTGATGTTGAGCTTCAAGCCCACTTTTGCGCTCTCCTCTTTTACTCTGAGCAAGAGGCTCTTTAGGTCCTCTTCACTTTCTGCCATTAGAGTGGTATCATCTGCATATCTGAGGATGTTGGTCTTTTCCCCAGCAATCTTAATTCCCACTTGTGATTCATCCAGGCCAGCATTTCGCATGATGTACTCTGCATATGACCATCCTTGACCATGTTGACTAGGGCACTGTGCACCACAGAAAAAAACCCCTGCTATTAAACTCTCAGATAGTGACTGTGACCAAGAGTGCTTTTTACCATCTTTGGGTGGAGAACCACTTGTGAACACCTTGTCTCAGACCAGCTTCTTGTTAATATCATTTTATGCAATGGTAACCTCTTGTTTTGGAGCTGCGGTGGCTCAAGTGGTTAAGACGCTGAACTGCAGGCTGTGGAAGGTCAGTAGTTCAGCAGTTCAAGACCCGAGTTGCCGCATGACGGAGTGAGCTCCCGTCTCTAGTTCCAGCTCCTGCCAACCTAGCAGTTCGAAAGCAAGAAATTGCAAGTAGATAAATAGGTACCACTTTGGTGGGAAGGGAACAGCGTTCTGTGCGCCTTGGTGTTTAGTCATGCCGGCCACATGACCACAGAAACGTCTTCGGACAGCGCTGGCTCTTCGGCTTTGAAACGGAGATGAGCACCGCAACCCTAGAGTCGGACTCGACTGGCTTTCAAGCAAGGGAACCTTTACCTTTACCTTTAACCTCTTGTTTAGAGTTCTAGAATGTGCTTTTGGTACAGTAACCCTTGAAGACGGTTCAGACACTCAAGCTTACTCTTGAGAGTAGCCATCCAGCTTCCTGGCATAATGAATCATTCATGAATCACTTCCATGTAGACTTCTCTTTGCTGCCTGACTTATTTCTAGACCCAGTTCAAGGTGCAGCTGATGACATTTGAAGTTCTTAATGGCCGGAGTCCACCCATGTTCAATTTACCTCCCCTCACCTGATGTAACACTGAGCCTACGGGGAGGGCGGGATAAAAATACAAATAATAAATAAATAAATAAATAAACAAACATCAAGCTGCCTTATACAGAATTAGACAATTGGTCCATCAAGATCAGTATTACCTACTCAGACTGCCAGCAGTTCTCCAGGGACTCAGGTAGAAGTCTTTCACATCACCTAAAGATGCCATGGATTGAACCTGGGACTGTCTGCATGCAAAGCAGAGGCTCTTCCACTGAGCCATAGCCACTCCCTGATAGGAGAATTAAACAGTGATGGTGGTAAGTACTGTCAAGTTGCAGCCAACATATGGAGATCTCTCATGGGGTTTTCAAGGCAAGGGACAAATAGAGGTGGTTTGCCATTGCGTGCCTCTTTATAGCAACCCTGGACTTCCTGGGCAGTTTCCCAGCCAAGTACTACCCAGGGCTGACCCTGCTGAGTTTCCAAGATCTGACATGATGAGGCTAACCTAGGCCATGTCAGTAAATTAAGTTCTAGTCTGTTTCTCATCATTTACAAGGGCACAGAAGCTGGACTTTTTCCATTGTGGTGCTCTCCCTTCGGAACTCTTTGCTTACAGAACTCCATTTGTCCCCCTCATTATACATCTTTAGCAGTGTAAGAATTTTTTTAATTCCAGGAACCTTTACCAGTTATTGCTAATTGTGCCAACAATTGTCATTTTGATTTGCCTTTTAACTACTTTAATGGCTTGTTGTATAAATGCAAGCCTAGCTCCAGCGTATCCCCATAGGACTTGGAGAAACAAAAGCCTTGTAAGGATCCTGGCCTCCTGCCATTTTAAATGTATCCAAACTCCATTTTGGGAGCCAGTAAACAGTTAATCCTAAATTATAAGTATGTATGTTTAATGTCCTGTGTCTGGATATTGTTACCACACACAGAGAACAAGTTTGCATATTCAGCCTTCTTTCCCCTTCTTGGCTTCTCCAGTGTGTTTTATTACTGAGAAGAGGTGTGGTTATTTTGCTTTGAGGCACGTATCGTTCATGCCTTGCCTGACTCTAATTGACCCAGGGTTATAAGAATATAAGAAGAGCCCAGCTGGATCAGATGAGTGGTTCACCTAGTGCAGCAGGGCTCTATCTTATGTTCTTATGATCCCAGTCCAATTAGAGCTGGGTAAGACATGAATGTATCCAAACTCCATTTTGGGAGCTGCGGTGGCTCAAGTGGCTAAGACTCTGAACTGCAGGCTGTGGAAGGTCAGTAGTTCAGCAGTTTGAGACCCGAGTATGCCGCATGAAGGAGTGAGCTCCTGTCTCTAGTTCCAGCTCCTGCCAACCTAGCAGTTCAAAAGCAAGAAATTGCAAGTAGATAAATAGGTACCACTTCAGTGGGAAGGTAACAGCATTCCGTGCGCCTTGGTGTTTAGTCATGCCGGCCACATGACCATGGAAACATCTTCGGACAGCGCTGGCTTTTCACTTTGAAACGGAGATGAGCACCGCAACCCAAGAGTCGGATTCGACTGGCTTTCAAGTAAGGGAACCTTTACCTTTTTAAGACATGAATGGTAGCATAATAACTATACTACTTCTAGGCAAGAAAATAAATCCCAGCGAGCAGTGACACATGAAAGCTCATACCCTGCCACAAATTTTGTTAATCTTTATGGTGCTGCGAGAGTTGGACTATAAGGAAGGCCGAGCGCCGAAGAATAGATTCTTTTGAACTATGGTGCTGGAGAAGACTCTTGAGAGTCCCTTGGACTGCAAGAAGATCAAATCAGTCAATCCTAAAAGAAATCAACCCTGACTGTTCCCTGGAAGGCCAGATAATGAAACTGAAGCTCAAATACTTTGGCCACCAAATGAGAAGGGAGCACTCACTGGAGAAGACCCTGATGCTGGGAAAGATTGAAGGTCAAAGAAGACGGGGACGGCAAAGGATGAGATGGTTGGACAGTGTCATAGATGCAACGGACATGAAGTTGAGCAAGCTTCAGAGGACGGCGGAGGACAGGAGGGCCTGGCGGGATCTGTTCCATGGGGTCGCGAGGAGTCGGACTCAACTGTGCGACTGAACAACAACATGGTGCTCTTGCTCTTTTCTAAATCCAAGTCCAGGATACTGTATCACACACTCATAAGCCATTTGCCCTGTAGAGCCAACAAACCAGGCATAAAGACCAGGAATAAAGACAACCTTACCTGATGTTGCCTCATAGCACTGATATATCATGCCTCAGGATGTGAAGATTCCCTTAAACCATCTTGGCTAGTAGCCACTGATATACCTAAACTCCATTGATTTGTCTAAACCCTTTTCAAGGATAGTGATGGTACTGGCCATCACTACGTCCACTGAATTCCACACTTTAGGGTACTCCTTGAGTGAAGAAGAACTTCCTTTTGCCAATCCAACATCTATTGCCCATCAACTTCATTGGGTGCCCCCCAAATTTTAGCATGATGTAAGGTGAAAAAAGTGCTTTCTATCCACTGTTTCCACCCCATGCTTAAATTTATAAACCTCTATCACATCTCCCTTGGTCATTTTATCTAAACTGAAAAGTCCACATTTTTAGTCTTTCATCGTAGGAAATGCTCCAGCTCCTTAATCATCTTGACTGCACTCTTCTCATTTTTCCATCTCTGCAGAATCTTTTTTCTGGTTGAGATACAGCAAGCAGATTGTTCACAGTATTCCAAATGGGGCTGTACTATATTACAAGGATGTTACAACATTAGCTGTTTTATTTTCTAATAATCCTCAACATGAAGTTCGCCTTTTTCACTGCGGCTGCAACCTGAGTTGACATTTTCATTGAGCTATCTAGTGCAGCCTCAGGATTTTGTTCCATGGGCTGCTTCCACAGACAGATTCCCCCACCTGTATGAGGAGCAAGAAGCCCCCCCTCAACAGATGACATGGTATCCAGTCTAAGTCTACTGACGTCAGTGGGCTTAGAAGGGAGTAACTGTTTAGTATTGCAGCAGAAAATACTATACAGATACAATGAACCCCTATACCTCCCCAACTGTCTGGCAGATTTTTCCCACCAGTTCTTCAGTTCCCCTCAGTGACTGAGCAGCCCTACAATAGTGTGTATATATTCTTTGTCATAAAAGACTTGACTGTCCCACCCTATGTTTGAGATTTTTTGTTTCGGCATTTTCTCATTTCAGGAACTCTACTGAAAATACAGGAGCTGTCCTATTTTCTTTAAACCCATGAGAAATGGCACTTGAGGCAAATTAACTTTCAAAAACAGAATAAAGATTCTATTAAAAAGGCAGGGAATATATGCATAATCAAGGTTTTGAGATTGCTGAGGTAAAAACTTTCTAATATATACAGAGCTGAATCCTTAGAACATTCAAGAGAGTGTATTTATAGGGGTTTTTTCAAGGCTTTCTATTACTTTCTTTGGGAGGTACTTTGTTTAGTATGTTTCAGTGCAACACAATTCTTATTGCTGTTTCTAGATTTCTTCCTTCAGATATTACAGGTTTTCCTTTAGATAATATAGCTTTGCATTAACTCCTGAGGTGTCTAAGCTACTCTCCTTTATCACAGACCAGGGTTCTCTTCTCAACTCCTTTCACTGGGCAGGAAGTTATTCTTCTTGTCCCTAAGAAGCAATAAGTCCTTTTACTATTTGGCTTGTCTGGGAGTTCTCTCTAACTTCCCAGACCTTCTGCTAAATCCTTCTCCAGTATCCTTGTCTGTATAAGGTTGTTCTGTAGCTTTGCTTACAGAGAATCTAAGTTCTCCCTCGGAGCAGTGCTAATATATTTAGACAGTGGGGTTCTTCTTCTTCTTCCTATAGAAGTACTTTTCTGACTATTGCCTGTCACAAAACTCCTCAAATGTCTCTTCCCTCAAAAGCCAAACCCTCTGGCTTCTGATCCTGATGTAGGATTTCAAAAGGCCCAACAGTGAAAGACCAAAAGGTGAAAGACCACTTTTCCCTCCAGATCAGCTGTTTTATTTTCTCCTTCAGCTGATGCTGGCCAATCAGAGAGTGAGCAGAGCTGCCAATCACCTAAGCTTTTCTCTCCAGGGAAGATTAATTCTTAAACCCCCTGACTCTCTGATACAAGCAGCATTTCAGAAAAGACTGCTTTTCTGTGCAATTCCATCACAATAGGATAGAGTAATTTACTCTTGTGCCTGAGTAATTTACTCTTGTGCCAACATAACTGAAACTTTAAATAGGTAACAAAGATATACTCCCATTTCAGATTTAACTAAAAGTAAAAGGTCACTCATGCTCCCTGCCCTCTACAGAGATTCAAACATGCAGGGCTGCTTTGTTTTCTTCAAGCCTAGACCCATTTCTCATTTTTTGTATGGAGGGAGATGGAGCATTCTCCACATGTAAATCTGAGTTGGCCCAAACTGCTTATCAACTAACGTGCAGATAAAAGAATTGACACAGGGGTTCTGACAAACACTTCACAGCTATGCCTCAGACTGCTCCTCCTGATAGATCATGAGTTCCTGCAAGAACTGTCCGGTTTTTTCCTCCTTCCTTTTTGGAATGATCTGGGGCTACTGTGCATATACAGAAAGCAAGGGCACCACACATCTCGCCTCTCCATGTACACATGCTGAAAGGAGCCACAGGACAGCAAAGGCTGGATCATTCAGCTGTGGAGAGGAGTTCTCTGAGGCTCTGACCCTTGCTTTGTTCCTCACTTGGGACACTGCCTGGTTTGACCTTAGCTGCCTTGATCTGCAGCCCATAGTCCTGGCCTTGACACTGGTGAGATCCTAATTCTGCCTCTGTCCGGCTACATCCGTGATGTCATGTGACTTCCTGCCACATGTTTGCCGCTCAGTGGTTCCTGGTTCTGGAAAGATCAGTGTCCTGAGGACTCAATAGAGCAGACTAGTCTACAGGCACTCAGTGGCAGCAGGGCTTAATCTATTTAGGTGGGAAAGGCTCATGGAAACTGATGGGATTTATCCACAAGTAAATGTATTTCAGATGACAGTCTATGCCATTTTTGTGTCCTTGGCAACTTGTTCTTCCTTTCTTAGCTGCCCTGAGTCGAAAGAGCAAGGTGGGTTATAAATATTTTAAATAAATAAATAAATGTTTCATGGCGAGTTTCTCCAAAATTCCCAGTGACTTTCCCATTAAAAAAGAGCAGCGTTGTGCACAGTTCACTGAGTAAAAGTTTGCCGAGACTGGAAAAGTGACAGCTGGCAGTGATTGGCTTGACAACCGTCGGGAAATTAGCATTACCTGAACCAAATTAGTCAAATGAAACACGATGTAGAAATCACACGGACCCTTTTTATTCCAGAGCTCAACAATATAAGGCCCTGAGCAATCCCCTACCTTCTTTCACAGAGGAGGGAGGGAGATGTTAATTGAGCGTGAGTGATGAGGGTGCATGTTAAAGAGTTCCATTATTCTTTTGCTGATCATTTTTCCGCCTCTGGACATTGCCCTGTTGTTTTTTTGAACCGGGCTCCTTTGTGGAGAAGAACAGTGTCGGACATGCAGGGAAGGGCTGCAGTCCAGATGTTTCGAGCCACCCACAGATACTAGTCAATGGGCCATAAATCAATGAGGAAGAGAGAGATTTGCAAAAGAATCGGGAGGCAACCACCAGGGGAGGCCCGGATAAATGGGGGCACTGCTGGTGGTACGGTACCAGTAGATGGACAGGCTGAGAATTTTCCTGGGGTACGGCTGCGTTCCCTATTGGTCCTGAATTTCAACGAGATACATAAAGAGGGATTGCTTTGCTTGTTTAGACTCCTTGTTTCATTGTCGTAGAACAATGTTGCGCAATAAATGTCAGAATTTATTGAATGTTACAAGATGCCCATATAGTTTGAGAACATAATGAAGGGGGAGGGGGTCCAGAGAAGAAGGGGATAAATGGAAAACTTTCTACAGACAATTGCTTTGAGGGGGTTAACTTTGTAGTGTTTATTTCAACAAAACTGTTGCATTGACATAATCGGTGTTAGTGTTGGCTGGATTTTATGTTTTTAATAATAAAATAAGCACTTTGGAACCTATTTTAAGAAAACAGTTTTGTCTAAAAGATGTCAATGGCAGCAAGTTCCGAAGTGGCAAGTTTCCAAAAGAGGATCCACAACTATTGGGTTTTCTACCCATTTATATAACTAGGCAATGAAGAAGAGCCCTATCTAGTCAGAACAAGAGTCCATCTAGTCCTCCACTGACCAACCAGAAGCCTCTGAGAAACCCACAAACAGGGCAAGAAGGCAACAGCCTTCTTCTGTGTCTGGCTCCCATCACCAGGTGTTCAGGGATATAGAGGTTTCATTTAACCATTGTAACTAATAACTATCGATAGGCTTCTCACTCATGAATTCTGCCCTCCCTTTCAGAGCCATTTTAGCGATCAACATCACATCTTGAGACACTGAATTGCATAGGTTGTGTGTGTGTTTTTTTAAAATAAATCAATTCCTTGTGTCTGTCCTGAATTTACTATCTCTCACATTAGTGGTGACCACCAATTCTAGTGTTATGGGAGCTGGAAAAGGGGGGAAATCTGGCTGTATATTTGTTCTCCACAACATTCGTCTGTATAGCTAACAACTATTTCTGTCCCTTCCGGGGGGGGGGGGGGGGGTATCAAAAACTCCACACAACTAGGCCACACATGGCTAAGGTATAGTATTCTGGTTGGTTCCCTTCCTCGACCATGCTGACCTGGCAACAGTGATCCATACTATGGTCACCTCGAGACTAGACTACTATAATGCTCTCTACATGGAGCTGCCCATGTCACAGATTCGGAGGCTGCAGCTAGTGCAGGATGCTGCAGCCAGGTTTTTGATGGGTCTCCCCAGGTGGGAGCACATCCAGCCTGTGTTGCGGCAACTGCACTGGCTTCCAATAGCATACCGAATCCGCTTCAAGGTGCTGGTTCTTACCTTTAAAGCCCTATATGGCCAGGGACCAGCATACCTGCGGGACTGCCTTTCCCCATATATACCCCAGAGAGCATTTCGCTCGGGGTCTCAAAATTGATTGGCCCTTCCTGGCCCTAAGGAGCTTGTTCAACCAGGATGGGGCCACCACTGAGAAAGCCGTGGTAATAGCCAGTCTGGCTATTACCAGGGCTTTCTCAATGGCAGCCCCATCCTGGTGGAACAAGCTCCCGGAGGAGATCAGGGCCCTGCGGGACCTTTTGCAGTTCCACAGGGCCTGCAAGACGGAGCTCTTCTGCCAGACTTTTAGTTAGGGAGCTGTCACTATTATAGAGCCCTCTCTCTTGGTCCTTAACATCTTGGATTTTAACAGCTAACCTGTGCCTCAAGGAGATCCAGAGCAGAACGACTTTCAGAGAGTACATCGAGTTAAGCCATCTCGAATAATCAATTGCAGCACTTTATGTAACAGTAATAACAATGGAATTGTTTTTATATGATTTTATGTCATTTTTAACTGTATTTATGTATTATGTATTAATTGTGAGCCGCCCTGAGCCTGCATTGCAGGGCGGGCAGGGTACAAATGTAAATAATAAATAAATAATAAATAAAATAAATAAATTCTGCAAATCCAGGGAAACCCAGCGGATTTGCAGAATTTTTTTTTTAAGGAGGGGTTGAACAGTGATGTCTATACATGCAAAGACATTGCAAATGGGAGCCACAGAATTCCTGGCAGACTGAGATCTTGCAAGAACACATTGTGAGATCTCAATCAGCATTTTGAGTTGCCAGGATAACCCGTCACAACAACAAAAACTCCATGTCCCATATTGCTGTGTAGAATTGGCTGTAAGTCTTAGTGCCCTCTGTCAAGCATCAGGTTCAAAGGACGTAAACCCTTGTGAGTCCTAAAAGCAGAACATTTGGCAGCCCAGAATGCTGTGGTAGCAGCAGCCACAAACAGGAGGAGGAGGTGAGTAGAGGACAAGCAGAGGTCAGCATGGGAGAGATGAAGAAGGAAGAACTGGTGAGGGGAAGCAGGGACAGGAGAGCAAGGACAGGCAGGAAGATGGGGCTGGTGGCCATGAGAGGGAGGGGGACTGAAAGGGAAGGGAGGGAAATGGAGACAGAGAGACAGGGGGGGGAGAAAAGGGGGAAAGCAGAGCTGGAGAAAAGAGATAAATGGGGGCCAGCAGGGGAAATGAGGTCCCACTTTGCCTACAAGTCCCCATGTATCTGTCCCTCCCGTAATTTTGTAAACCTCTATCTCAGTGATTCCCATTGTGGCACCGCTGACACCTTTCCTGGCATCTGCCAAGTGATTTACAAAGTGGGTAGAGGCTAGATGGGACTTTTCCCCACTGGGTCTTCTGACTGGCCACTGGAGATGTGATCGGCTGTGCAGATTTTTAAAAACATTCCTTTGGCATTTCCTCTTTGTCACCCCAGCACAAGAATCCTCACTGCGTGACTGAAGGTAAGCTGTATGTATGCAAGAATATATCTTAAAACAATGCTCATGTTAAACGGCATCCTGATAAACAGAGCTTCTGCCTGAAACGCTGAGGTGTTACTATTAGAGTTATGCAGAGCCCTGAGAGTTCACCGGTGGCATTGCTTCCTGCAGCAGCCATTTTGAGATTGGCTCCACCTCCTGTGGCAGGGTTGGGGAAATGAGGAGGGCAGGAACCTTTTCATGGACCCCCAATCCCCACTGTGTTCATTGGGAGGGTGGGAGAAACTGGCTTCCCAATTGCGAGAGAGAGAGAGAGTTTTTTCAGAACACCTCTTATTTATTTATTTAACTTCAAACCCAAATGTAAAATCCTTTAAAACATATAAGAATCTGGTATGCAGCATACAAAATTAATTGAATTAATCAAATACCTAATTAGAGTGCACTGTAATTTTATGAAGGATATATCCTGGTTGCCTGCCAAGACCCATAACACAGGGTGGTTGGCATACAATGAGCAAGGCTAAATAAAGACATTAAGTACCTTTATCCATCCATAGGAGCTAATGTAACTGTCAGTCAAGTCTGTCGCTAAGCGTCTGACGTACACCTGACATACGCGACAAAGCTCAGCCCTTTCTTTCTATCTCTGGGGTCAGGAAGTTCAAAGAAAATCAGGGAAAGCTAGGGTGACTCAGAGAGTTAAGGAAGCTAGATACATATACCCTGTCTGTTTATAATTTGATAGTGCATAAACATTCCAAAAGGCAAAAGTCATGTACAGGGTTATCAGTACCGGAAGCCCACAGCACCAGCAGAGTCCTGAAGACTCCTGGGGAACAGAACCAAAGATTCAACTATACTTTACTATAGACATTAAAGTAACATAGGTTTAACAGAGGACTGAGGCTCAATCCAGGCCCTAATTCCACGACAGGCAGCCATTTTGTAATTACACACACCACCTTTTGTCATCATTCCAAACATGCCTGCAGCAGGCTTGCTATTCCCCCACTGGAGGCGGGGGTTTGCCTGCTTTAGGGGCTGCCAATTTGCCGACCCAGATGTGGCTGGTGGGGGAAACCCCACCCCCAAAGTGCCAGGATCATGCCATCGTGCTGGGCACATCACCAGGGGGACGCTCTAGCACTTGTCAGAAAACTCTATGGTACCATAGAGTTTCTGGTCGAATGCTAGAGCATCCCCCCTGGTGACATGCCTAGTGTGATGATGTCACTTCCAGGTGACATCATCATGCTGGGCATTGGCGCAATCCTGGCACTTTGGGGGTGGGGTTTCCGGAAGGGAAGCTCCATCCCACCACTGGCAGAACCTGGCAACCCTAGCCTGTAGGCTCAACATCTATATATCTAATAGCCAAGTCGCCCCCGTGCGTGCGGATACCTAAATCCGTGCATCAAGGGCACCTGGCGGGGAGGGAGATTTTTGTGCACACTTGGGGCAGTCCCCAGGTGTGCACAAAAATCTAAAAATCTGAAAAAAATAGCCGCGCGAGAAAAGCCACTCAGGCCTCGCTGCGGAGACAGCGGGGGGGGGGGCGGAAGGGCAGCGAGGCCCGAGCGACTTGCCGCTTGGGCCTCGCTTCGAAGCCGGGGGGGGAAGGGAAGGGGGGAGGTCGAGCAGGGGGTTGGAGGAGACGGGGGAGGAACCGGCGGGATGGGGGGAAACTTACCTCCTCCTCCTGCTTCCTCCTCTGCCTCCTGTGTGGAGGTCCCTCCCCCCCGCGCGAGTATCGCGGGTCCCGCCCCCTTGTGTTGTCTAATAGCACGGGCATTCAGAGGTCTGCTGCCTCAGGATGTGGAGGTTGCCTTTAATCAGGCTAAAGGCTTTGGCTTGTCCTCATATGGAATGTATTTGTCACCCATGAAATGTATTATCACCCATGATCATTTCAGTTGCCCTTGCCTTCATCTTTTATACTCTGTAATATCCTTTTTGTAGCTGGAATTATGAGAACAGTACATAGTATTTCAAAATCTATCTACGCTATAGATTTTTCCCCCCAGTCCTTCTTCCTAATAATCAGCATGGAAATTGTCATTTGTACCAAGCAGACGTTTTAACTGAGCTCACCATCACATTCCCAAGATCCCTTTCTTGTTTTCCTGACTTGGCCAGTCTGCAAACCATCAATGTATGAGTGCCCTCTTTTTTTTTGGTAAACAAATTTTTATTTTCTCAGGAATACAACATATAAAACATTTCATTCTATCAATTGTCTACCCCATTCCCAGTTCCTCCCCTCCCTCCAATGGCTTCCCACAATGCTTCCACCCCTGCTCCAAATTACTTCATATCATCAACAATATCAGTTTTTCATCATTACAATCTAAAGATAACATCATTGACTTAATATTGATCTAAACATATTAAGTTTTGTTTCACATCCCAGTTCTTTTCCAGATAAATTTTAAAGTCATTCCATTCTCCAAAAAACTCATCGTCTTCTTTGTTATTTAATTTTTTTGTAATCTTATCCATTTGTGCCATGAACAGAACTTTTTGTATCCATTCTTCAACCTCTGGTACCTTTTCTATCTTCCAAAACTGAGCATAAATCATTCTCGCTGTCACTATCAGGTACCAGAGTAAGGTCTTTTTAGTCGTATTGACTTCTTCCATTTTAAGTCCCAAAAGCAGAATTTCCGGTGCTTTTTTAAAAGAACATTTCAGTATTTTTTGCATTTCATTGTGGACTTTTGTCCAAAAGTCTACAGCTTTCTCACAAGTCCACCACATATGATAAAATGAGCCCTCATGCCTCTTACATTTCCATGAGTGCCCTCTTAAGCAGAGTTACTTGCTTCTGAGTCCAGTGAGGTCAGTGGGCTTAGAAGAGTGGAATTCTGCTTTGGATGGCACTGTAGATTTTTGTTGTTGTTGGTATTATCACCATTTGTTTGTTTTTGCTTCACTCTTTCTTTCACTGAACCTCATTTTCTTCACCATCCTGACCAATGAGCATCTCTGGTCACTTCACTGCTCACTGCTGGTTTCAAATCATTTATATTATTTCTTCATTAGTCAAATACATGTTTCAACAGGAAAAAACTGGGGAAGTTACATCTACACCTGACACACAGTAGTAAGGTTACTACTTTTGTTACTCAGAGCAAAAGACATTGTTTCTTACAGGAGTTAATAGCAGAGGTGGGTAGCACGTTCGGTTTATTTTATTTATTTGCTTTACACCCCACCTTTTCATAAAAATATCAGTGAGGCAACTTGTACAATAAAACTCTAAAAACAATAAAACAAGATAAAAAGATTAAAAACAGTAGCAAACAAAAAGGCAAAGGCAATAAAACAATTAGAAATAGATCCCACACAAAAAGAAACTGAAAGAGCCATGGGATAAAAGCAGGACATTTCCCACACCAGAGGAGGACTACAAGGTCTGGGAGATTAAAACTTGGTGTCCCAAAGTTTGTGAATTTGACCAAAGTGTCTGTGGGGAGGGACTTCCAGCACCTGGGTACCTCTGTGGAAGTGGAGCAAACATCGCAGGCCTGTAATGGAAATAGTAATTGGCAGGCAGGTTGTTCAGGATGAAGCACACCTTCGGGTACTTTAAAAGCCTTATACGTAATAAGCAGCATATGAAAATTGTGCACGGGAAGCAAACTGACAGCTAGTGCAGAGCTTTTAAAAACAGACAAGAATCCCTATAACTTATACCTGCCAGCATCTTTGCTGCTGCATTTTGAACCAGTTGAATAGTCATCATAGGCAACCTCATATAGAATGCATTGCAGGGAAGGGAGGGAGGGAGGGAGGGAGGGGAAGGAAGGAAGGAAGGAAGGAAGGGCTGATTTGCAGTGTTCCACATGGAGATGAAATCTTGGGTGACCTTGGTACCTTCAGACCTTGGTACAAGATCAACCGTGTTGATCTGAAGCTTTGCACACAAAAACGTATACCCAGAATAAAACTCTGTTGGTCTTAAAGGTGCCACTAGACTCAAACTTTGTTCCGCTCTTTCCCTTTAATCATCTTGATGAGATACCCTTAGATTTTAAGTGCATGTCAACCCCAGTTATTTATAGAGCAATGGTGGAAGTCAGTCCACTCATTCAGCGTTAACAGATATTAGATTTCACATCATACATTCTCACTAATGGGCTTCAGTTAACAAGTACAGAAATACTCCAGTGATTAGAGCTATTAGAAAATTAGTCATTCATAACTTTTACCAAAATACTTTCATTAAAAACTCTGTATTTTCTCCCGTAATGAAAGGCTATTTTCGTGACAATATGATTCTGAAAACATCTGACTTCTGATGCGTCACTAAGTGCCGATGGCTGGAAGTTTAATTGCCTGTGTCATCATCTTCCCCCGCCCCCAACCAGGCACTAAAATTCATCAATATGCTACAAACGATACAACTCTTTCCACCACTAACATTACAGTCTCTTAAAAAACTCATTGCCATCTGCCCTGTCATAGTAACAAATGGATCAGTTAGATTTCCATGGGACATTCTCTTAAATTAGCCAAAGTTTTTGGGGAAAGTTATTCTCTTCAGAGCCAGATGGAGACCTCACAGCAGGAGGGGAAGTCAACAAAGTGGGAAGTAGGGGAGGGGGGCTTCCATAAATTCACAGGTTCCCTGGGCAGAGCTAAATGGATCAAGTGACAAGGAGATGAAAAGTTAAACAGCATTGTTTTATAAGGCATTGTTTCCATGCACTAAGAGTGCTCTACATGCCCTTATTCAGTAACAGAGAAAGGTTCATTTCCTTTCTGTAGGAATCTTCTCTATCACGTGTGTAATCTCTGGCATTCTTTTTCTCCAGAGTCGGGCACCGTATATGCCACAATACTAAATGAGACATTTCTAAAGAAGGGTACCATTATGTTGTTTAAACTATGCAAGTCTGACACTGTAACTTGGGAAACTGTCTTGGAATGAAGCTGACACAGGACTCACGCACATGTGCCGGCATAGGCTTTAGTGAGTCAGAGCTGCCTTCATCAGATGCACCTTAAGCACTTAGGTGCCATGGGACCGGACCTTTGTTTTATTTTGCTTTTGCACACTTAACATGGCTATCAGTGGGTGATTCTGCCCTGGCTGTTCCCTCCGTTGTTTCACAAAACCCATGTTGGAACAGAAATTCCCCTCTGCATTGCATGCTGCTTTCACTTTCTTTGATCATTGGATTTTATGGTACCCTCTACACTGTGTGCCGCTTTCAGTTTCTTTGATCATCAGGTATTATGGGGCCTTCTGCATAGATTTATGGGCATTCAGGGGTGACTTCAAAGTCAGTACAGGGTTGCCCTGGGGTATTTGAATGTGGTTTTGAGCTGCACCTTTTCCCTCCCAGTTGAAAAAACATGGAGCGAATGCTAGATGCAGAATCACCCCCAGCTGAGAAAATGTGGAGAAAATCGCCTAGTCTGGGATTCTACGCAAGCAAGCAGCTCTGAGCTGCTCTTGAAGAAAGAGCAGGGTAATCAGTGGAATTCATGAATTGCAGTGCATCCCCAAGCTATCCTAAGAAGGTCTGGTCAGAAGTTAGTCCCATGTTATTCAATAGGGCTTATTCCCAAGAAAGTGTCTTTAGGACTGATGCCTGCCTGACTAGTTTTCGAACAACCTACCATGCTGTGGTTGCAATGGTGGTTAGGAGTAAAACCTCCAACTTCAGTGACAGTATATCTCTGAATATGAGAGGTAAATATTGAAGGCTGGATAGGGCTGTGATACCTAGTGTGTGTCTCTCGGTTTGGCTTGCTTACAGCTCCACACAAAATGCAGCATCTGAACTTTGTTCCTTTATCTGATGAAGGGAGCTTTAACTCTCCAAAGCTTATACCCCAAAAATCTCTTAAGGTGCTACTGGATTCGAATCTAGCTCTTCTACTGGAGACCCTCCTGAAATTGTTCTTTTTACCAGTATATGATAGTTATGTTGTGGTTCTAAGCATGTTTACCTGGATGTAAGTTTCATGAAAATCAATGGGACTTACTTCCAAATAAACAAGTATAGGCTTGGTGTACATATATGATAAAATGTGTGCATGTGTGTGCGTTTGCTGTATACCACCAAACAAAATCTGTCCCTTGCATTTCTGGCTGCCTTATCAGTGGCTCACTTAAGTGTTATTTAAAACAAATTTTCCAGGCAAATAAAGCCGCTCCCCTCTGCAAATGTAAATTATATTTAATATGCCTGGGAACATGCAAGGCTGCCAAAAGCTGAGGCAACTCAGCCTGGATGATTTCAGTTCATTCTCAGCCCTTGATTACAATTTGATTTCCTTTGGCACCAAGAAAGCAAAACTATTTTTGTGAACAATGTTTTTCCTTTACCATTCCCCTTGTTTGGCAGGGAGCCCGTTCATTTGTAGGCAACTTGTCCAGCCCAGGAACAAGAGCTGAGCTTCATCCTTTGATTTTTGAGAAGCACAAAGCAAGGAAAAGGGAACAGAATGTATATTGCTCACTCGAGAGGTATATTGTTCGAAGGCACTAGTTATCATTAGGCCCTTTTTTCTGTAATGCTTACCACCAGGCATATGGCGACACGGGAGGAGAGGGGAGTTGACAGCAGTTTTGCTGCTACTGGGTAACATGTGCACAACTGGCGCTTATTGAAATGGACTAGCTTATCCAAATATTCCACAGCAGGATTTCAGAACACGGCAGAAATAAAGATGCCACCCCAGCTATGACAAATGACCACCTTAATTCACACTGAAGGTTGTCTGTGTGTGTGTGTGTGTGTGTGTACGCACGAAATGTATGTCCACGCAGCACAACAGTTACGCAGAAGAAGCATATGAAAGATTGCTCTTCTGCTTAAAAACTCAGCACAAAATGTTCCTGTGTGCCTTGCCATAATCAAATCACTAAGCGAAAAGATAATGAAAGCTACAAGTGTTCCCACACTGAGCTTCAAATCTGCGGTCTCTTTCACGGAGGCGCGGTTACCCTGCACAAATGCAATGAGGAATGATGAAGACCTTCTACCAGAATAAGTTTTCCAAACAATGGCCACTTTTAATCTCGGAATGCTTTCCTCCCCTTCTCCCATGCATTCTGAAAGAAGATGCCCAGTGTTAGTTATGATGGGAAAGGCGAAAGGGAGTAGGCTACAGTTACAGGGAACAGGACTGAAAGTCCCCACTTGAAGCAGAGCTTTCTCCCCCTCTCCAAATAATGCACTGGCCACTTCTGTCTCTGCCCTGGCCTGGAGTCTGAATGCAGTGGTCAAATGGGAGAATGCAGCTGAATCCTGATATGACACTGGTGATGCTGACTGGAAAGGATACTGCTTTATATGGGATTGCTCTTCCCACAATCAGTCTTCCTCTGAAAGACTCCGTGAAGATCTTTGGAGTCTTGTTGGATCCTGGTGCCCTGTTGAAGAAACAGGTGTCCATGACAGTGAAAAATGCTTTTTTACTGCTACGGTGAGTTTGAAAGCTGGCTCTCTGTTTGCAGACACCTTACCTGGCTACACTGACCCACGCTTCAGTAAGTTAGAGGCTAGACTACTGTAACATACTCTACATGGTGCTACCCTTGAAGACCATCTGAAAACTACAGCTGGTGGAGCTGGTACAAAATGCAGTAGCCTGTTTATTATCGGGGGTAGCCAGAGGCGGCATGTTACTTTTATTTGGAGGTCCCTTCATTGGCTGTTGATTATTTTCTGGATCTAACTTAAAGTTCTGGCCCTTGCCTTTAAAGCCCTTCTTGACCTGGGGAACCATATACTTAAGGTACATGTCTGTCCCTGCATGTACCCCTGCAGCAGCTTTGTTCTTCCCAGCCAGATCTATCGTTAGTACCCTGCTTGTCTAAGGCACATTCTGCAATTGTCTGGGCTTGTCATTGTTCAGTGCTACCCCAGCCCTGTGAAACAGATTCCCAGAAGGGATCAGGGCTGTAAGACAGAGTTATGCCAGAAAGGTTTTGGAGAAGCCTATGCTTGCTCAAGGAGCTGCGGTGGCTCAAGTGGTTAAGACGCTGAACTGCAGGCTGTGGAAGGTCGGTAGTTCAGCAGTTTGAGACCCTAGTGTGCCGCATGACGGAGTGAGCTCCCGTCTCTAGTTCCAGCTCCTGCCAACCTAGCAGTTCGAAAGCAAGAGATTGCAAGTAGATAAATAGGGACCACTTTGGTGGGAAGGTAACAGCGTACCGTGCGCCTTGGTGTTTAGTCATGCCGACCGCATGACCACGGAAACGTCTTCGGACAGCGCTCGCTCTTCAGCTTTGAAACGGAGATGAGCACCGCAACCCTAGAGTCGGATTCGACTAGCTTTCGAGCAAGGGAACCCTTTACCTTTACCTTTTATGCTTGCTCAAAGGAGAAATACCCTGCTGGTCAGGGGCACAATTAAATGGCATTTAATGTTTTCTATATCTATTACTTTAATGTTTATTCAACAGGTTGCTTTTATATGGTTTTATATGATACCGACTTTGAGTCCTGCGATGCTTGGGAGAAAGGCAGATATAGATATATTTGAAATACATAGAAACCTTGTGCCCATCCTAAAATATCTCAAGCAAGGGCTGCCTTGCTTCTTCCTTGGGTGAAACAGCAGTGCCCACAGTACCAAACTGTAATGGAAAGGGAGTACCACTTTTGTTGTTCAGTCGCACAGTCGAGTCTGACTCTTCGTGACCCCATGGACCACTTCACACCAGGCCCTCCTGTCTTATGTCGTTCTTCGGAGTTTCCTTAATTTCATGTTCGTTGCCTCAATAACACTCTCCAGCCATCTCATCCTTGGCCGTCCCCTTTTTCTTTGGCCTTCAGTCTTTCCCAGCATCAGGGTCTTCTCCAGTGAGTGCTCCCTTCTCATTTGGTGGCCAAAGTATTTGAGCTTCAGTGTCAGAATCTGGCCTTCGGGGTTGATTTATTTTAGGATTGAATTTGATCTTCTTGCAGTCCAAGGGACTCTCAAGAGTCTTCTTTAGCACCATAGTTCAAAAGAATCTATTCTTCAGTGCTCAGCCTTCCTTATAGTCCAACTCTCGCAGCCATACAGTAGAAGAAGAAGAAGAAGAAGAAGAAGAAGAAGAAGAAGAAGAAGAAGAAGAAGAAGAAGAAGAAGAAGAAGAAGAAGAAGAGGAGGAGGAGGAGGAGGAGGAGGAGGAGGAGATTGGATTTATACCCCGCCCTTCACTACCCAAAGGTGTCTCAGAGCGGCTTACAAACTCTTTTCCCGTCCCCTCTCCACAACAAATACCCAGTGAGGTAGGTGGGGCTGAGAGAGCTCTGACAGAAACTGCTCTTTTTCAAGAGCAGCTCTTATCAGAGCTACGACTTGTCCAAGGTCATCCAGCCAGGTGCAAGTGGAGGAGTGGGGAATCAAACCCAGTTCTCCCAAATTAGAGTCCGCGCACTTAACCACTACACCAAATTGGCTCTCTACTGTCAAGGTTTGCCATCGCTTTCCTCCCAAGGAGCAGGCGTCTTTTAATTTCATGGCTGCAGTCACCATCTGCAGTGAACTTGGATCCCAGGAACGTGAAGTCTGTCACTGCTTCCACGACTTCTTCTATTTGCCAAGGTGTGATGGGGCCGGATGCCATGATCTTAGTTTTTTGGATGTTGAGTTTCAAGCCAACCGTTGCGCTTTCCTCTTTTACCCATAGCAAGAGACTCTTGAGGTATCGTCTGCATATCTGAGGTTGTTGATGTTTTCCCCAGCAATTTTAATTCTGGCTTCTGAATCATCCAAGCTGGCATTTCGCATGATATACTCTGCATGTAAATTAAATAAGCAAGGGGACAATATACCATTTTAATCAGGGATTAATCACCTCCATTCTTCAGACACCCTTTCTTGGTATTCTAAATATACATTTATTTCTTTATTATTTTTGTTCAGATTTTTATACCTCACTTATCTCCCCAATGGGGACTCAAAACTGGCTTACAGCATCATTCTCCTCTCCTCCTCTCTCAACAATCCTGTGACGTAGGTTAGGCTGAGAGTGACTGGCCGAAGGTCGCACCAGAGAGCTTCCATGGCAGAGTGGGAATTTGAACCTGGGTCTCAGTCGCCATGGCCCATGTGTTCTTGATAGATATCCCTGACAAGCGTGATCTATTTCAATGGACTGTATCACCTACTTCCTTCCTGGGTCCAGACTCTGGGTTTAGGGTACACGATGCTGCAGTGGTGTCAGCGCTATGTAGGTCCCCAGCGATGTTCCCTCTAAGCTGAGTTAGTGTGAGGTAGCTCACAGTTTTTTAGCCTCACACATTTTTGTCTTAGCTCAGGAAGTATGGCTCCAGAGCAAACTAGTTTATGCAGTAGCCAAATGGCTCGCTCACAACTTAAATGCCGGTAGCTCACAAAATAGAATTTTTGCTCACAAGACTCCACAGCGTAGAGGGAGTAATGGTCCCCAGCCTTGTCTTCATCTATATGGGAGACAACCTGGAGGTCCCATTTAGTCTCCTCTAAGGACTAGCAGCAGACATTAGGTTGTAAATCGAACGTCGTCTGAAAAAGGCAATGCTTCCCACAGGGTTCAAAAATATTTCTTTAATCCCACTGTCACTTCTTGTTAAAGCTGATTTTGGAGGTCTTAGAACAATACAAACATGTGCAGAACCTATTTACTGGAGGCATATGTAGGGGGTGGTACACAGCACCAAGCTGTGACCCTTTTACTCTCACACATTTATTTATTCATTGTACCTTTTCAAGCAGTATACATCTTGAGAAGGTTGAACAATACATATATACATATTTAATCCATGACCACTGAGTGCAGAGGATTTCAGCAAAGAGCTGTTTCTTGCACATATAGTCTTTTATTTCTATTATTATTATTATTATTATTATTATTTATTATTTTTTAAAGGTAACCTGCCTTTCAGCCTTCTTTGGACCCTAGAAAAGACTGGCTTTCTCGGTGGTCGCCTTGCCAACTTTCACAAGCCAATAAATCAGGGAAAACTTAGATATACTTGTAAACTGAGCTAGTATCTAAATCCCAATAGGCAGCATTTTAGTAGAAGTGGACTTTGCCTTCTTTCTTTTTTTAAAATCCCCCTTTAAATAATATCCATTTGTCAAAACCCCACTGGTGACAAAAAATCATTTGTATAACTTGCAATGCAAAAGCCAAAGGCATCCTACTTTTGACTCCATTAAGTTAATGATATTACACCAGGGATGAAAGCATCCCAGGAATGAAATTAAATGAATAACATATGTATAAATATATATTGCAGTGAAATCGGGTAATGAGCTTTCATTAACTTTGTTCACCTAGCCACATATTTCAGCCCCTCTCCGCAGCCTCGACTGACTGTCAATGGAGCACAGCTAATCACAAATGCCAGATTAAGTACATTAATTACACGAAACAGTCAGCAAGTTGAAGTTTCCTTTTCATCTTGTGTCTACCCCTCAGTGGAAATGGCTTTCAGATCCACTAAACAAAAAGCAAACATTGCTCTCCCCCCCCCCCAAATCGGGGAAAGTTGCAGAGCAGCATTACCAGCAGCTGCAGAAGGCCGTTGGGTCTCCTCAGCCTTATCCTACGACTGGCCCAAAGCCAGGGACCGCATTTCACCACCTTGCAACGGGAAAAATTATTCACTTAAATCGACTCCTAACGTTGCAAACCTTCTTTTAAATGAGTAGCAGTATTAACATTTGTTTTACCCTCTGGATTCCCACTCCCCACCCAAAAGAAAAATCCTGGCAAAGGAGCTTGGGCACTCATCAAAATGAGAGTCACTCAGCCCCGTTGGGAACTGAAAATGATGTCACCTGGATGGATGGCTTTTATCTGAAGGCAATAATTTATATCGGAGCCTACTTCTAAGGAGCTTAGCATTGTCTTGTTTTGTTTGCTCAACAGCCTACAGAGTAGATTGAGTGACTAGGCTAAGGTCAACCGGCGAACACCCAAGGCTGAGGCAGGATTTGGACCCTGGTCTCTAACACACACTCCATACCACACTGACTCTCCATCAAAATGCTAGCATGTGCTCGGGCTCCTTTGATAGCAGAAGTGAAGGAATTAGACATAGGGTTGCCAGGTCCCCTTGCTGTGTTTTTTCCAGGATGTCCCCAATGCAATGACATCACCTGGAAGTGAAGTCATCGCATCAGGGACATTGTGCAGTGATGCTCTGATTTGAGGGCAAAACTCTATGGTTTTAGGTCAGATTTACCATAGAGTTTTGCCCTCAAACCAGAGCGTCCCGCACAATGTCCCCAATGTGAAGACATCACTTCCGAGCGATGTCATCACATCAGGGATGTTGCATGGGGACGTGGCTGTTTGGGGGCAGAGTTTCCCCTACCAGCCAGCTGGCCAGTGGCTGGTTGCAGCCCCACAACCCCAGGGGAACCCCCACTGGGACCTGGGGGATGGCAACCCTGATTAGACAACACTGTCTTGACGCTACAAATAAGTTTTGAAACACTGGTGTACATGTAGCCTCATGGAGGATATGATAACTTCTCATTTTTTGTATTTACGAGGTTCCCTGACCCTAGCTAGGACTGCAGTAGACCCTGAATAATTCCAGGCCAGTCTATCCCATGTTTTATGTATAATGAAAGTTAGGGATGCCAGCCTCCAGATGGGACCTGGGGATCACCTGGAATTGCAGCTTACCTCCAGAATAGAGAGATCAGTTCTTCTGGAGAAAATGGATGCTCCGGAGGGTGGACTCTATGTTATTGTACCCCACTGAGGTCCCTGTCCTCCCCAGGCTCCATCCCCAAATCAGGAGTTTCCAAGTGTGGACCTGGCAACCCTATGAGGTCAGAAAGCCTTTTGCGAGGGAGCCAAGGCAAAAGCGATCATTCATCTATGCATGTACGAACAGGGTTACCATATTTTGAAAAGCAAAAAAGAGAACATATTTCCAGACTGACTACTTCAAACAAGTGTTCACTGTTACAAATCTCACTTTAAATACCCCTGCTATTTAAGCTGTGATAATTGCTTACTAGGAATATTCCTAACCTTCCATCCCCAAAAGAGGACATTTTCATCAGTTTTTTAAAAAGAGCCCAAAAGAGGGCGGACACCAAAAAGAGAGGACATGTTCTTTAAAAAGAGGACATCTGGTAACTCTGCGTATGAAACATTTAAGGGCATATTACGTTATTGCATTGTTTCAATGTGTTTTAACGTATTTTAACCTATTGTAAGCCGCCCTGAGCCTGCTACGCGAGGAGGGCAGGATATAAATCGAATTAACAAATAAAATAAATAAGAATTAGATGTTATGAGGAAAACAAGAACCCCCAATGACTGCTTTCCCTCAAAATAGTAATGTTGCGGAGGCAGGGTCACAAGAAGAGAAAAATTGTCCAGTGAGAAAGGAGTGCTTAGCCATCCGCTCACTTGCTGATTCTCCCCAGACCACATTTTCCCAAATGGTTTTAAAATTGTTTTTTTAAAAACGTAACTGCAAACAGAAACCAGGCATAAATCCTGCTGAGAGAAAAATGGCCAGAGGCGGGCATTTGCGGGGGGAAATTAGCAGGCCTTAATTCAAGTATTCTTCCCCCATGACTGCTGATCCTCTCTTGTGACTAAAATGCTCACGCTTCCCCTGGATTTGCATTATCTTGGCAAATGCAGGACCGGGAATGCGTGTTTGCCAAAACAACATATAGTACAACCCTTAAACTCCCCAGTCTAGCTTGGCTTTTGTAAGCCTCCGGCCTCAATGCCTTGTTATTTCTGTAGTCTCCAATGCACAAGGTTACACAAGACACATCAGTTTGCTTACCGTCTATTAATGACTTAAGAGACCCTGAGCGGCAGTGGAAGTGATATAAGTAACAGATGTGACACTAGAACTCACAATATTAGCTGAAGTTAAATGTTTTCCCAGCACACAGGGAATGCAGATGTAGGCGAAGATACTACAGTTTCAATTTATTATTTTTCTGAAGGTGTGTTCAGATGTGATGATTTCTGACTGTGAGCCCTGGGGTATTTCAGCAGGGTATTCTGTGTCTGGCTAGGTGTAACCTGAGAGAAAGTGAGAAGGGGGAGTGAAATGTAACCACCACTTGCTCTGAAAAGACTTATCAGTTGATTTATCCCTGTGCTGCTGGAGGCAAGCTAGAGATACTGTGCTGGGAGACCCCATTGTCACTTCCTTTCCCCCTTGGGTTCAGGATTCATCTGCTAGAAATAGTTTGGTCTTTCTCATATTTGTCAGTGATTACCAATGTTATTTAAAAAGTACCTTTAGGCTAAATATTTTGGGGTGGGGTGGGTTAACTAAAAACCTTGGCCCTCTGAAGGGGAAGCCCATGTTCTGTAAGCAAACCTCATCCCTATACCCCTTGCCACAATAAAAGGTTGGCACACTATTTAGAAATTATTCCTTTCTTCAAAGAATCATCCCAGGGGCAGGGACAGTTTTTTAGCCTCTGGCTCACACATTTTTGTCTTAGCCCAGGAAGGATGGCTCCAGAGCAAACTGATTCATGAAGTACCCAAGTCGCTTGCTGACAACTTTAATGCCAGTAGCTCACAAAGTTGAATTTTGGCTCACAAGACTCTACAGATTAGAGGGAACACAGGACATGGCAGGTCATTATCAGCACAATGGCATTATATTACTCCTAGGGAAAATCTGGAATGCCACCATAGGAATTTCAAGAAACTCTGTGGTAAAACCACAGAGTTTTTGGTGATACATGGGCCCATTATGCGCACACACCTTACTGCAGATTCTGTGCCTGCCTTAGGTACCATTCTTTGTCCTCCAATATATTTATTTTGCAGCTACAATTTAAAAAAACACATTTTTCTAAATTGGGGTGGAATGTCACTTGTGATGTGTGGGGTGTGGTGTCCAAAGTTTTTTTTTTTTAATTACGCAATTGCCCTATCCCAACTGCGCAGTAGCATTCAGCAAGCACCTTCCATTTAAATCCTCATGGTTCTGGTTTTGCACATGCTTAGTTCCTTGATTGTTAGTTTCTTGATTGAAAGGGAACTGAAAGGAACAGGGGCAAAGCTGGGAAACCCACTGTTGAAACTGACCAGGCTTTTCCTGAAACTGACAAGCAGCTGTGACGCCCCATTTTCTATATTGCCAAGCACTGGGGGATTCTCTGCTGTATTATTGGCCACTGTGAAACAAGAAAAAGAGTCATACAATCTCATAATATGGGGGAACATGTTGAGTGTACAGAAGGCATTATAGAACCCACTGACACTGGCATTGCAAGTTGTGATTGTTGGCAATGTGTGTGTGTGTATACGCGCCTGCGCAATGTTGGGTGCAACTCTACCACGTTTTGCACAGGGCTGTAATTTGTATGGGGGACGACTCCTCCGTCAGAAGCTCTGGAGAGCTTTTTTAGTCTTGTGCCACTAGATTGAAACAAAGGGGGGGGTAGTTTCGCTGTTGCCCTAGCACAGCTGGATGGTAATGCTAATTTCCTGCCCTTCCTTGCAAATGTGCATGGTTTTATCTTTGTGTGATCCTGAATCTATCTATCTATCTATCTATCTATCTATCTATCTATCTATCTATCTATCTATCTATCTATCTATCTATCTATCTATCTATCTCTATATCTATATCTATATTTTCCCTGCAGTTTCTCCTTTCTCTGGGTTGTTGGGAGACTGACACACAAGAAAACAGAAAAGTTTAGTATCTTAACTGATCGAAGCGTCCCCTTGAAATTACTGTCTTTGTACATGTTTGCCAACTTAGTGGGCAAAGAATATCCATGGGGGTGGGGGCAGAAAACTTTGGAAGGTGAGGGGCGATGAAGGGTCCCCTAATTCTCGGAAGGGACAGGACATCACGGGGCACCTGAGGAGGTGGGATTCCTGTCCGCTGACCCCTGCTGCTCCTGTGCCCTCTCGCTCTCACTCCAGGGAGCCTGGGCATGGCTTCGTGAAGCTCAGCATGGGGGAAGTGAGTCCTTCCGGCAGAAGTGGCAGAGCTCCAAGCCCTGGCTCATTCCATAGTCGAAATTCTTATGGGAGGGCAATGCAATTCCAGGCTCCCTCCAGTTGGAGGGGGTGGCTTTCCTAGCAGGTTGCTAGGAAGGTGGAGAGAAAGATGCTGAGAGAAGGTGGAGAGAAACATGCCATGACTCTGCCTTGCAGGCAGGGGGAGCTCCACTCTCTGGGAGCCTCAGAGGAGGAGACAGGGCAGGCACAGTGGCAAGGAAATGAAGGGAGGCAGCTCGGCCAGGCCCAGCAGAGTGGGCAGAATGACCTCAGTGTGTATGGGGGGGGTGACCTTTGAGGGGCGGCAAAAGGGCAGGGGGGGAATCTGAGGGAATCTGTTGTCAGCTATGCTGCCATGATTGGGGGGGGGGAATCTATTCTCGTGCTCTGTGGGCCCTGTGGGCCAGATGCTGCTTCTTTGCTTTTGCTTCTGTACTGCTTGCTTATCAATGACCTTGCAGGTTGCTGGTGTAGTGTCTGGGATGCCTAGAACCGTGGGAGCACTTTCGGTTCCCAGCTGCGGCCTCTAACGGCCTGGGGACCCTTCTCCTGTGCACGGGAGCCTGGATAATTGGCTTATAGAAAGGGGGGGGGTGCATACGAATGCCCTATATCCCATTATGCTTGTAGGAACGTTGCCATTCTCAACAGTGACTATGTTAATGCCTCTATAGCTCTGCAATAAAGTATAACCTTTCTGATAAGCGTGTACTCTGTTGTTGGCTGTGGCACCTGACATCTGTATGCTTTGGAATTACCTTTGGCTTGGAGGCAAAATAAGGGGGAAATGGCACAAAAGCACTCTCAGAAAACCTGGGGAAATAGTGACTGGAAAGCGAACTGAGTACTGAAGGGAGGATAAGCAATGCAGAATGAAAAAAAGAAAACCTGATGGACATGCATGGTGAAAGTGAGGCAAAACACCCATGCATAATAGACCTCGGAAGAGGAGGAGGAGGAGGAGGAGGAGAGAATGTTTTTATACCCCACTTTTCTCTCTACCTTAAGGAATCTCTAAGTGACTTATAATTGCATTCCCTTCTCCCCACAACGGTCACCTTGTGAAGTGGGTGGAACTGGGAGGGAGAATTCTGGGAGAACAGTGACTGGCCCAAGGTCACCCAGCGGCCTCATGTGGAGGAATGGGGAATCCAACCTGGCTCTCCAGTGTCCACTGCTCTTAACCACTACAGCATGCTAGCTCTCAGCTTGACATCACTTCTACGATGTCCCTGGAAGTGGTGTAATATTTAGCACTTGAAGCATAGAATTCCTATTCAAGTTAAGGAATACAGTTTGTTCATTTGGGGAGTGGGGGACTAGCAGCACCCAGTGTGCGCAGTGACCAGAGTGTTGCTTCAGCCAAGGCCTTTCACTTCTAGAGAGGAGCCCTCAGGCTTGTGGGCCAAGGTAGGTAGCAGATAGTGTTCCCAGCTCCAGCTTGGGGAGGTCCTGGAGTGCCTTGGGAGAGTGGAGTCTGGAGAGGAGAGGGAGTTCAGTAGGGATGTGATACCACGGCCTGCACCCAGTGAAGCTGCTGTTTCCTCCAGGGGGAGGGTAGTCTGTAGTCTGGAGAACAGTTGGTAGAGGAGAGGGAGTTCTGTAGGGATGTGATACCATGGCCTGCACCCAGTGAAGCTGCTCTTTCCTCCAGGGGAAGGGTAGTCTGTAGTCTGGAGAACAGTTGTAATTCCAGGAGAACTGCAGGCTTGTCTAGAGGATATCAGCCACAGGAGACTGCGTGGTGGGCACTGTAATTCCCATGATGATTGTTTGTAGGACAAAAAATTACCCCTTCTTCCCCCCCTGTAGAAATAGTGATAGAGTGGGTGGGCCTTCGGGGACTGTAGCTCGTTCAGAGGAAGATTTGCGTCTAGACTGGCTACCTGTTGCAATCTTTACCAGTAGAATCACAGGGTCATGGTCATATTCCTTTGCTCAGCTACCAGTGACAACAGTAACTAAAAAGGTAGGTGAATGCAGGTGTATTGTGAAGAATGGTGCATGGTAATGCACTGAAAACTCACAGCACTGTACACAACACACCTCTCTTCTGCATGGTAGAGGGTGTAATGTGAAGCAGCATGCAGCGGCTGAGAGGGTCACATCCACAGCATTCAAATGAAGGGCCAAAGTCAACCCACAGCCAAGTTTCCAATTACTGAAAGTTCACCAGAAGCCGTAAGGTGCAGTATCTCTTTTTACTGTCTCCAGAGAGGTAGTGAATGCGTGAATATATCAGACTTTGTCATTATGTAATACTGGTGATAACGGTCATAAAGAAGGGAGGGGGTAAAGAAAGTCAATTTATGCATGCACATTTTTAGTGACAAGATAGCTGTCACTTTAGAATACGAAAATGGTTAGGAAACACTAGCAGCCTTAGAGGGTGCCAATCAATGCTCCCTCTAAGTTGTGGGGTCTTGTGAGCAAAAATTCTACTTTGTGAGCTACTGGCACTAAAGTTGTGAGCGAGCGATTTGGCTACTGCATAAAGTAGTTTGCTCTGAAGCCATCTTTCCTGAGCTAAGTCAAAAATGTGTGAGCTAGAGTCTAAAAAACTGTGAGCTACCTCACACTAACTCAGCTTAGAGGGAACACTGGAGCCAATGTGTTAAGTCGCTCGCTTAACAAAGCAGTCAGAGTGATTCAGCAAGAACACAACTTTAGTCTTCAACTCGAACAGAACTCCAACACGGATCAACATCTGATAGCCAGAACAGCCTTTACATTGCAGCTGTCCTGCTTTTAAACATTCCCGGCTAATGTAGCCACACCCACTGTACAAATACCAACCAATAAGGTTGTTCACATAAGGACCAATCATGGATGTTCCCGCTCAGGGAGCTTGCTTCAAGGTGATTGGTTAGGTGCTTCCTGGGCTAGTAACACGATTGGATGGACTTGGATCCTAGCCCAGGACGAAGCTTTACATTACACTTCAATTAGATGTTTCACAACATATCATGCATTCAAGGCAGCTTTGAATACACTACACAATGCGAACATACTGTAATAGTAATGCTGACTGTGCCTGGCCTGGATATCTCTTCAGATATCAGAAGCTAAGCAGGGTTGGTCTTGGCTGGTAGTATGACGGGAGACCACCAAGGAAGTCCAGGGTCACTCTGCAAAGGTAGGCAATGGCAAACCACCTCTGAACATCTCTTGCCTTGAATATCCTATGAGATCGCAATAGGTTGAATGCAACTAGATGGCAAAGAATCAAAATGAAATAAATGCTGACTGTAGAGACTACAATTCCCAACAAAGCTGTCCTTCCTGAAGGGACACAGAGAGAAAGCAGGTTGGGCAAAGGAAGGAAGGTGGGGAGAGGCAGTCTCGGAGCTGGCCTGGATATCTTGTGAAACATCAGGAGAATCTGCCTACTAGTAACAGAGAATGAAAGAATGCATTAAGAGATGTTTGGAAGTTAGGAATCCCTATCAAAACATTCCCATGTATGGACAAATAGGGAGAAAGAGGCTCAGCTGTGTTTTTTGGAGGTGTCCATTAGTCAGTCTCGCTCAGAACTGTCTACTCTGATTGGCTGTGGATCTTCAGGGTCTCAAGCAGAAAGAAATATTTCCCAATACCTCCTGCCTGAGATCTTTTGATTGGAGGTACCAGGTAGTGGAATCTGGGTCTTTTTGCACCCTGAGCCATAGTCCTCCTTAAAATCCCTTTGGTTTGTCTTACAGATCACAGCAAATGAGAGACAGAGAGAAGTACATAAGAACTTGTAAGCAGAGCCTGCTGATCCATCTAGTCCAATGCAGTGCTTCCTAGCCCTGGTCTTTAAATATTTGCAGCCTGTGTATGTGGAGGCTCCCTTCCATCACCATGGCTAGTGGTGATGCTCTTTCATTTTCCTGATCCATCACTCTGATAGGCTTAGGCTCTTTTATGAGACCCAGTTTGGTGTACTGCAGGGGTGGCCAAACTGCAACTCAGCCGGGTTGGTCTTGGGTGGTAGTACGACGGGAGACCACCAAGGAAGTCCAGGGTCACTCTGCAAAGGTAGGCAATGGCAAACCACCTCTGAACATCTCTTGCCTTGAAAACCCTGTGTGATTGCAATATGTCAAATGCAACTAGATGGCAAAAAAAATCAAAATGAAATAAATGCTGACTGTAGAGACTACAATTCCCAACAAAGCTGTCCTTCCTGAAGGGACACAGAGAGAAAGCAGGTTGGGAAAAGGAAGGAAGGTGGGGAGAGGCAGTCTCGGAGCTGGCCTGGATATCTTGTGAAACATCAGGAGAATCTGCCTACTAGTAACAGAGAATGAAAGAATGCATTGAGAGATGTTTGGAAGTTAGGAATCCCTATCAAAACATTCCCATGTATGGACAAATAGGGAGAAAGAGGCTCAGCTGTGTTTTTTGGAGGTGTCCATTAGTCAGTCTCGCTCAGAACTGTCTACTCTGATTGGCTGTGGATCTTCAGGGTCTCAAGCAGAAAGAAATATTTCCCAATACCTCCTGCCTGAGATCTTTTGATTGGAGGTACCAGGTAGTGGAATCTGGGTCTTTTTGCACCCTGAGCCATAGTCCTCCTTAAAATCCCTTTGGTTTGTCTTACAGATCACAGCAAATGAGAGACAGAGAGAAGTACATAAGAACTTGTAAGCAGAGCCTGCTGATCCATCTAGTCCAATGCAGTGCTTCCTAGCCCTGGTCTTTAAATATTTGCAGCCTGTGTATGTGGAGGCTCCCTTCCATCACCATGGCTAGTGGTGATGCTCTTTCATTTTCCTGATCCATCACTCTGATAGGCTTAGGCTCTTTTATGAGACCCAGTTTGGTGTACTGCAGGGGTGGCCAAACTGCAACTCAGGAGTCACATGCGGCTCTTTCACACAATCTAATTTAATGTTAATAAAAAGCAAATTTGCATATTTTCCAATAAAAACGTGTGTGTGATATTTGCTCATGTCTTGCAGCTCTCAAACATCTGACGTTTATTCTGTGTGGCTGTTATTATTAAGTACGTTTGGCCACCCCTGGTGTAGTGGTTAAAAGCAGGGAACTCTAATGGGAGAACCAGGTCTGATTCAGCACTCCTCCATATGCAGCCAGCTGAGTGACCGTGGGTCAGTCACAGTTCTCTCAGAGCTGTTCTCTCGAGAGCAGTTCTCTCAGAGCTCTCTCAGCCCCACCTACCCCACAGTGTGTCTGTTGTAGGGAGAGGAAGGGAAGGAGATTGTAAGCTGCCCTGAGACTCTGAGTGAAGGGCGAGGTATAAATCCAATCTCTTCTTCTCTTCTTCTTTCTGCAGGAATCCCCCTACTTCTTGCTATTAGGAATTTCCTTAACTGTCCCAGGCCGGTGAATTCATCCATAGCCGGTAACATGCTGTTCCCCCTCCCCCCAAGTCTTATTTTGATGCTGCAGTTTCAGGTTCACTTGGCAATACTGCCTCTGCAGCCTACAGTCCTGAGTGCTGTCTTGGAAGCCAAAAGTCATCTGATCCACCGTGATTGCCTGTGACTTACAGGGCTCACATTCTCCTCGCCCATAAAACTTTGCTTTCAGCAGAGTTCCTTGGGTGTGCAAGGAACACGTGAAAGGTTAGCCAAATGTTAATCAGCTGCTTATGCAAACCCTATCTGGAGTACTGGGGGAGTGGAGAGGAGAAGGGATCTCTCAGAAACTTAAAGGAAACTGCCTTCTGGACGCAGCTTCAAAGGGTGGGGATGGACACTGCACTGGATTCCCAAAGGTTTCTAAATTTGTATCTATTGTTCAGGGGGGGGGTTTCCTTCTGTTTTTGTTAAACTTAGTACTAAAACTGGACGTGGGCCAGAAAAGGGACAACAATATCTTGAGAGAGAAACTCATGTGTTCAGCACTGGGTCATCGGTATTGTCTGACTCCCATGTGCATCAGAGATTACACCCAACAAAACAAAAGAATTACGCAACAGGAGAGCCTTGCCCCAAATAAACAAAAGGAACACGACTTTGTGGCCA